>NC_042496.1:20015401-20125427 GCF_005508785.2 Acyrthosiphon pisum
TCATTCACACCAATATCCAGTGAAGTAAAAGAGAAAATGATGGAGGCCATGGTGACTCGTTACAATCCCAGTACCAAGATCTTAGATTTGTCGCAATTTTATACTTGTTCACGTATGTAAAACTTTATTTTACATTAAGTTAATTATTGTTTAAAAAAAAAATGTTTATTTTTGTTTTAGTGTTTACTAATAATCAACTATTTGTACCATTAAATCGTCCAGCCGTTCTTTTGGCAGCACTTAATATGGCGGCTCAATATACCAAGCATGACTTGTGTTGTTTGAATCTTTCCAAAAATTACATATATTTAGGTGAAGGGCTTACATGGATACGTAGATTGTTCCCTGAATTAAAAGTGTTGGATTTAGCTGATAACAAAGTAATGTGTTTTATATTTTTACTTTTATAGGATAAATATGCTAAAATAATTTTGTTGCAGTTGTCTGATTTAAACGAACTAAGGAGTCTCTCGGGTTATTCAGTTGAAGTGCTCAATTTGTTCAGAAATCCAGTATGCAATTCAATGGATAAAGAGTGTTACAGACGGTGAGCAAATATAAATAAAGGCTATTATTTTATTTTTAACAATAAACACAACATTTTATTTTAGATTCTGAGTGGAACGATGAATGTATTGATTTTACAATGATGTGTTTTTTTTTTTAATTTTTAATTTTTTAATTTTTTTTTTGTGTCTGTCATCACCTAAAAGTGACAGTAAAAGTGCTTGGATTTTCTTCAACTGTACCTTTTCTGATAGGAAAGTGAATCTAGTTGGTACTTTGGGGGGGTCAAAAGTAAAATTTTTCCAATAGTTTTCAAAAGCGCCGTGAAAAACAAAAGAAAAATTAAGGAAAAGCGGGAATTTTTACGCATAATCTGTTTTCGAGAAAATTGGCTTTGGTTTTTGATGTAACTTTAAAACGAATGACTGTAGATACATGAAATTTTCACTGGTTGTTTATGTTTCCCATTTTCTATGTACATGATAAATTTTTCAAAATATTTTGATTTGTTTTGAGCTGTTTACGGACAATTCCAGTTTCCAATTTGATTAGTTTTTTTTTACTATGAATGTCAATAAAACTTTATTTGTTGAGTAAAAATACTTGAAAATTTCATACAAGGCTCCTACTATATTGACATTTGAAAAATATTAAAAATCCTTAGTCACAGTTTTTTTTTATTAGCATTTAAAGTTCAAAAATTGACAAAATATGGAAAAATCACGAAAATTACCTAATTATGTTGAGTTTATAATTCGTAAAAATATAATAATTACCTAATGGATATTGTGATATGATTAATTTGGAATTTATTATTGTGACCTATTATAGGTCAATTTTTTTTTAATTCTATAGATAAGTATAGCTATAATAGGTATGTCTAATACCTAGACTGACAAACCGTCTCCGCTCAGAATCGTTTTTCTTATACAGTGATATTATATCATTGAATTCAAATTTAATACTATTCATTATACAGTGACCCACTTGTAACCTACTGTACTGCAGAGCGACATCCACTTACCCACCTTTTTTTGTGTTATATTTTTGAAAAGTGGACATTACATTCTATTTCAATGTTTTATATTGCCTTAATTTTGTTGATTGATTAAACTAAAGTAGATCACTGCTTATTATAGTATTACTGTTTGAGTTTTGTGGATTAATATGTCCCATTTATTTACCTGTTAACATGTATATCATACAAATAATAATATGTTATTATTATTGTTTCAGGGATGTTCAAAAACTATTTCCTATGTTAATCAAGTTGGTAAGTTCAAAGTTGATGGTATCAAATGGTATCTTATTAAACTTCTTATACGCAAACAACTATTATACTGATGTTTTAATAGAACTACCTTAACAATTTATTACAGTTTTTATCATATAAGAAAAATATGATTAAGGTAAACACATATCACTTGGTTCAAAATCCTAAATATGATCCAACCATCTGCTTTTTTAGTGCCTATGTAGCATTTGAACTTGAGCAACTCATCTAAAAATAACAATTTAAAGCATTTATAGATTATATACTATAAATTTGAAAATAAAAAAAGTTTCCTCTTAAGAAATTTATTCTGAAACTAAAAAGTTTAAAAAATATATAAAAACATATAAGCACAACTTTTTTTCTATAGATATTTGAAATTAAAATTTGGATGAAATTAGATATTTAAAGGAAGAATAACAATTTTAGTCGTTTTGCTGTAATTCTAAATTATTCATAGGTACTTGAAGTACTGCATATATTACTGTATTTTATATACACACATTATCAAAACATGTTTTAGATTAATATCAGTGGCGTATTTACGGGGGGGAGATAGATCCCCCCCTTGACCTTTTTTTTTTGTAAAATTAAGTTTACTTATTTTCTGTATTTCTCAATATGATACTACTTTTAAGTTTTAAGTAGGTACCTATATCTGTTTTCTAAATATTCTAGCCGTGGTAATTTGTCCGCTTTGATATAGGTACTATACGCCACTAGTCGTTTGTGGCATAAATATCGGAAAATAAAAACATATATCTTTATGGTGGTATGGTATATTTTATTTTTGAATTCTCTGCGAATTATTTTTCATGCATGAGTGTTTATAATAAACCCAATAAATAGTCTGTAAATAAAACAAAATTACCATGAAGACTGTAGATTTACCATAGGGCATGGGTTTATTTTTAGTAACTGAAAACATTGTATTCTCCTCTGGGTTACATGCTTTAGATGTTTGTGATAAACAGGTTTATCCAAATATTCATGAACTCTTGAAAATATTTTGTACTTTGCCTGTATCAACTGCTATAGGTACACCTGAACAATGTTTTTCAAGTTTTTATTAAGTCTTTCCTAATAAATAGTATGACAGAAGTAAATATTTTACTAATTTTCCTATCTAATATTGAATAATAACTATAAATTAAATAGTAATTATTATATACTTTGTTTATTATCATAGACTTAGACACTCAGGGCTCGTTTTACAATCATAGTTTAAATTTTACCAGTCAAATTCCGCGGTTTAACATTAGTTTAACTATTGCAATACGGACTCTTATAAGACGACGCTACACCCGCATGTGTTGTTTCATACACGCATAGGAAATTGTCGTTCACTATTCTCAATAGTGAGCTGTTAGTTTTGATACTAGAGTGAATCGACCTATTATCAAACTTTTAGGTAAGAACATTATTTGGGTCTTAGAGTGGGCGATTTTTCGATATTTTCATTTTCGAGAAAAATAAGGGTACTTATGTGAAGTATCAAAAATTAAAAATTCTCATATCTCGCTTGAAAATTAAAATATTAAAAAATCGCCCACGCTAAGACCCAGATTATGTTCTTAACTAAAAGTTTGATAATAGGTCATTTCACCCTATCGCCATCAAAACCAACAGCACACTATTGAGAATAGTGAACGACAATTCGCTATGTCGTGCTTGTGTAAGACGGAGACAACACATACGGGTGTAGTGTCGTCTTAATGTGTTGGCTTTATTTGCATGTCACCGGTCAATACAATAATCATGCCAGATAAGCTTATCGATGAACTGAGCATACAAAAAAATAGAAAACAGGATTTTGTATTATAACTATTTTTTTTGTTTATAAATAAGGGATTGTCGTTAGTATGAATTTATAATAAATGCTATTAGGTACTATACAATTTGTGTTAATTCTTATTTCACCTTGATACACACTAAACTCAACAAGTTAGAGGATTTTAAAAATGTATATTATATTCGTATTTATTGAGTGTACCTATTAGTATATATTTCATCCCTCCCCTATCAAAATTCCTAAATACGCCACTGATTAATATTATGCAATTGCCTATTGATTCCTTGAACCTACACATACCGATATTCGGAAAGGCGGTGATAAATCAAAAGTTGATAACAATCATAAATTATATAAATATAATATATTATTATGTTTTAGGCTAAAAATTAAATTAATCTACTGTATTACTAATAATAAAATAAATTACTTTTATGGCAAAATATCAAAAATAGGGGGAAAGTAGGTAACTCTGCTGAACAGTAGGTGTTGTACCTCTTCTTTGAGTTTGTCACTGTGACGTATTATTAACTTTGAATTTAATGATATAAATTATTAAATTTAAAAATGATTCTTATCGACAAAGATGGTCTGACTCCTATACTACCAAGTATATTTTATGATATTTTTATATTTATATCATTGTAATTTATTTTACTATTAATAATATAGTCATTTTAGTCATAGCGGGCCCGGCTCGACTGAAAGTATTGTCAAATTATAATCTGAGATATTTATAAAAAAAACTATCTAATTGGCTTGAATCTTAACTTGACATATTATTTATAAAAAAAAATATGAATGTTAAAAAAAAACACTGGTAAACAAATCTTATAATTATGTTTATATCTAATTTGGGTGTATGCAGATGAGTTAATTCAGGGTTGCCACAGACCTGGAAAACCGGGAAAACCGGGAGAAGTCAGGGAATTAATTTTTAAGTCAGGGAAACCGGGAAAAGTCAGGGAATTATTTTTCAAACAAGAAAAACCGGGAAAAATTTGTAAATTGAACAAACACCGTTATACATTTCTTATTCTGTTTAATAATTGTATTTTATGATAAAATTTAAAAAAAAAACGTACTGAAAATAACTTGGTATTTTAGATTCGGGTGTATTTACATTAGAAATATACATATACTATTTTGCGTGAATATTTATTACGTATTATTCACGAGCCCGCGAGAGTACGAGACGACAGTGTAGCTCCCACCTTAGGCTAGGGTTATACACGGCGTATTCCGCAGCGTTTAAATCGGAGCACCTATACACGACGGGCGTAATAGTGTAATACGCCGCATTTTCCGCAAGCAGACCGGCGTCTTTTTCCTGCCACGGAAAATGCGGCGTATTATGCCCGTCGTGTATAGCTGCTCCGATTTAAACCAATGCGTTTTTGATTCGACGGAAAACGCGGCGGAATATGCCGTGCATAGCCCCGGCCTTAGTTACTGGCGCTCGCGTCGCCTCGCGAAAGATCAGAAATAGCTAAAAATAAGTTCAGTTGAATTATTTATTGACGAATATTTACGAATATATTATTTTATAAGATGTTATGTTACTCTTTATGAAGTTATATACAAGATATTAAAATCATTAATGTAAAATAATAATATGTCGAACTTCGCATGCAAAATTGTTTTAATAAAATATTTAACAATTTTAGTTGATTTTAATATTTTCTGGGGTGATAATTAAAATTTTTTTTAAAACTTTATTGATTCAATCTATCTGGAAAACCTGGAAAAGTCAGGGAATTTGAAAATAAAAAATTTGTGGCAACCCTGGACTTATGTTATTCCTTTTTTTCAGGATAACTTAAATTTGCCTTCTTTGGACATTGTTGGTACTAAGTTGAAAATGCCAATCAACCTGGGAAATAGTTACCCAATACTTCAGTACGGCTGCAACTTAATACAATCAAATCCATTAATTACTCTAGTAGAATTATTCCTAACAAAATACTATAAACAGTATGATGATACAATGTCCAGACAAATGGTATTAGAAGCCTACCATGAAAATGCGACGTTTTCATTATCTAGTTGTTTACTAAAAACCTGGTACATGTTTGAAAAACCTATTGCATACATTATTCAGGACTGTAATATTTTAATTGTGCATATTATTATGAATTTCAGTAACCAGGGTAGTCTAGCGGATTACCTGCCAAAAAGTCGAAATTTGTTGACAATCGGCCTTAACAAAAATATAAATAGTTTTATACACAAAGGTAAAGCAAATATATTAAGCATTTTAGAAAAGTTACCCAAAACAAAACACGACTTTGGCTCATTCATTATTGATGTACCATTTGCAAGTGTAAGTCTTTAAGTTTTTGTTTTAGTTTAGTTTTAAAACTTTTTTTTTTTTTCAAAAGTCTACAATAATACAGGTTGTAGTGAATGGTGTGTTTGCCGAAGAATATAATGAAAACCACAATCATCAAGTATTTCGATCATTTTGTAGGACATTCAGTTTAGTGCCGGCTGTAAATGGTTGGGTTATATTAAGTGACATGATGCTTGTAACATTAGTCTCCTCCGAGTTATCGGCAGTAAGTAAATTGTTTTTGGTCTAATTTTTGTAACAATGTTTATTATAAACGTGCATTTTTAGGAATCAACAAAACGGTTCTATATTTTTAAGCCAACGATGATGAATAATACATATAATAGAACCAGTTTACAAACAACAATACAGGATACATTGCCTGATGTATTGTCAACTTTAGACTTCAAGACATCCATACCCAAATGTCCATCATCGACATCTTTTTTATCTAAAGAACTCCCTCCATTGTCACTGCCTACGAATCCACAGCAAACCTCAGCTTGTCAAACAAATTTTCAGACATCTGTCATACAGAACTTACAGTCATCTCACCAGCAACAGAATCCCCCTGCATCAGCAACAGTTGGTATCCTATTAAACTCTCAAGAGTTAAATTCATCATGTCCCATGTCCAATTCTAAATTATCATTTCCTGTAAACAACACAAAACCAATAGAGTCAGACTTCACAACATCTACCAAAATGCATTCTTCCAGTAATATTGACAATACTAATAACGAATTGTTAATGATCAAGAGGTTTTCAAATGAGACAGGAATGAACAATAAATGGTCAAAAAAGTAAAATACATGTCTTATATTTATTAATTGGTATATACTATATATCGACGGTGGAAAGGAAAAACGGCGTATGCGACATTTTATAAATTTTACAGGAGAGCCAAACAACCGTTTTTTTCTGTTTTTTGTTTTAACTTTAAAAGCTATTTAAAAAAATTTCATTGAATTTTCATCTAAACAATATTTTTAGATAATTATATTCTAAATAAGTTGGTAACATAATAAATTAAGAATTGTTAATTTTTTTACCTGTATTGTTAATTTATATACTATTTTGGTGCTTACGTCTAACATTGGTAGTATATCGCTTACGCTTTTTGGTGCTTACGCCTTATTCTTGTTATTAATCGGAGTTTTGGTGGTTACAACTAGCATAATAGTAATAATATTATTATAATTTTATTCTACTCTGTTTATTTAAAAATGAATAAAACAAAATTTATAGATATTATCAATAATTATAATAACCAACAATTAATTAAAACCGATCAAAAATATTTGAAAATAATATTTAAAATTATCATAAACAGCATGGTGGTTACGCTCAAAAATATTGTTTTGTCGCTTAAGCCTGTTATTTGATGGTTCCTCTTTAATTTGTTAGATGGCGTTTACACCTTGCAACTATCGATTATTTTAATATCGAATATAACTTTGTCAGTAATCAACATATCGATAATCGGGTAAGCACAATCGATGCAGAATTGTGTAGTTTACGCCTTAATTAAAAAAAAAACAAATTTTGTCAAAAACTTTGCTTACGCCCGTTTTTCCTTTCCATCGTCAATATTATAATATTGTTTTGATTATCCACATTCCCTGAGAAGAATTTAACTAAAATAATTTTTCTCAAATTCCATTTTGTAAAATCATTAAGGTATTGTACTACATATTATTAACATTTTTAAATCTTTTTTTCTAGGTGCTTAGTCGATAATAATTGGGATTTTGCCAAAGCTACATTGTGTTATTCAAAACTAAAACCTAATATTCCTTCAATAGCATATAAACACTGATTAAGTTTAAATTATTATTTTATATATTGTATTACATAAAGAAGAAGTTTAAATATATTTGTTGATCTTTTTAATTTTATTAATAATAATACTTAATGTGTTTTTAGTATTGTACCTGTATATTCAAAAACTGTTGACGTCTAGCATCTATGCCATCTATTTCAAATATCAGTAGTTTGCTCTATAAATGAAACTATAAACTAAGTTAATAACTTATGTTTAAAGTTTGGATTAGGTATACTCTGAAGCCACATTACTACAATACATGAATTTCCAATGTAGGTATTAATTTGAATTTTAAGTTCAATATAAGATAAAACTTACTTTACCATTAAACTGTTATATGGGTACAAATAATTATTCAGAGTATAATGTAAACCCATCACAACCATAAGCGTGTGCTCAGCGCGCAGGCTAGATTAAGTTAAGGTCGGCGCAATATTTGTTTTCTCAGACGCACACGCAACATGAAATATACGTTTCACACCAATGCCTTTTACCGTTGCGTATTTTTATTTTTTATTATAAAACAAATAATGCATCTTTATAATGTACTTGTCGAATTATATTATCATAAAATTTCCCAATTCGTATTTTATCGTTAAATGCTTCCAACTTCTTATATGTACACTGTCCCGCAGTTGCCGATACTTTTAATATACTTATAATAGATACTCAAAATATAAATTTGTTTTTTAAGCTTTCAGTATTTATTTTCTGGAACTTATTCAGAAAACTTTGATGAACTTTACCTCGATACTGATAAGCTAACAGTTAAAAGCTTAAAACCAGTGGCGCCCAACCCTATTACTAGGTGTAGTGGTCGCTACACCTTGAAAATAAGGGGTGGGTGGGTATAATGACATAAAATAATCAACTTGAAATATGCTCATCATTAATCACAGTTTATATTGGCTAATACCTTAATATTTACTAATATTATCAATTAAAATATGATAAAATGTATAAAATAATATAATTTTGAGTTTGTAAGGGGGGTGGGTGGGTGTATGGGTAAAATTTTTTCTTGCTACACCTGAAAAATATATCTTGGGCGCCACTGCTTAAAGCTGAACTACATATATGGTACACCAAACTTAATTAGCATGTAAAATATCCAAAAAATTGTTTAGAAGCGTTGAGACAGTATGATAAAAAAATATTTCCAATATACACTTTCCATTAAAAATACTATGCACTTTACCTGTTTCAACATCCACCCCCGAGAGAACTTTTTCTTGTCTCAAAAGATTGAAATCTTATCTACGGAACACAATGACTGAGGTATTTTCTGGATATTAAAATAAAAATTTTTATCAATTTTTTTAAAATTTTTTTGGTTTTAGACTCGACTTAATGGCTTAGCTATGTTAGCTGTTCATAAAGAAATTCCACTAACAGCAGAAGAAGTTTTAAATAAATTGACCAAAAAATCAAGAAAACTAGATTTTGTTCTTTAATTGACATTCTTTTTGAATCTATATTGTATATTAGTATAATAGTTTGTATATTAGCAATATAATATTTAAATCTATAAATAATTAAATTTTTTGTTAATTAAAAAACAAAAAAAAAATGGTCGTTATGTAAAAGACTAGCTCCTTCAATTTTACTAGGAATCTCCCCCACACACACACACACACACACACATAAATTTTCTGAGCACGCCCCTGATACATGTATATAGCAACATAGTTTAATTTATGAATATAACTTTATTACTTTTTAAGATACATGTAAAATAATAAATTCTAATAATAGTTTTTAAAGTAAATGCTGGCGTGCTCAGAAACTTTGAATGGGGGATGGGGGATTGATTTTTTTTTTGGAAACATGTATTATAGTGTATTTCAACCGGTTAAGAATGATGATCAAAAATGAATTACCAGAAATCATTAGTTTTAATCGTATAATAGCCTTGCGAAGTTCACGATTTTCGGTGTTTTATACGCACACGCACAACGCTTATAAACTATAGTTTATGACGCTTACCTATAACAGATTTTCAATTATTTTTTTTGAAACCTAGCTAAATCAACGTTTTAAAAATTATAGTGCAAAAATAATTCTGACACCCACCCATGGTGGTTTTACATAATTATGTTTTCGATTTTAATTGTTCGCGACCGAGCAGTGGCGCAACTTCATTACAATAAGAGTCCATGTGAACATAGCTAGGGTGGGGTTCTTATTTATATCGAAATTAATTAATGGGTGTACTCGTAGGTTTCTCAAATATTTTTTTCTTATACATTAAAACTATCAATAAAACTCAAATTATTTAGTTACCTATTGGCGGATAATTGTTTTTACTTTATCCATTTGTGTAAATACACGTTTTCAGACGTTTCAACCTACTAGCTGAGGCACCAAATATGTATTGGTAATATAGAAACATACATAAATACATTTTTGAGAGCTACTAATTTTTTTTTCTTGTTATAAACATAAACCTATGTTTTGTGCAAATATGTTAACAATGGCATCGGTATTAATACACTTGGATATTGTACAAAATAGAGGTGTTGTTAAGATATCAAATACTTAAGTCATTATTGAATTAATTATGATTTGAAATTAATTCACACAATACGCACAAATCGTATGAAATAAAATTACAAATATTCAATTTACTTTGACGTCTGGTCTGACTGAGTTCTTATTATATATTATGACATTTTTATAATATTAGTTATTATTGATACATTACAATGATTACATCATGGCTAGGTCGGAGGACTAGCAGCATTTGTATATTTGTTTTACACAGTCGAAAATAGCAGAGTATACGAAACAAATATTTTTCTTGCTTTCACAAAGCTAGACACTAGTTTTGAGGTTTTTTTGTTTTTACTTTTTGAGACATTTTAACTTATTTAAACATAATAATTTTCTCAATTTTTTCTCCACTGACATTTTTATTTTAAATAATACCACCAAGACATATATTTATATTTAATTTTTGTTGTATTGTTGTATAATATATTAATATGGTTTATGAATTATGACTAGTGACAGGCGCACGTTTCTCCTAGAAGCCTTATAACTTCATACATTTTAATAAAATTTAATAATTGAAGTAGTAACACGTGTCATTAATAAAACTAATTCAAAATGGTAAATTCAGTTAAATGAAACACAAAAAAAAGGTGGGTAAGTGAATGTCAATCTGCTGTACAGTAGGTTACAAGTGAGTCATTGTAATGGATATTATTAAATTTAAATTCAATGATATATTATCACTGTACAAGAAAAACGATTCTGAGCGGAGACGGCTTGTCAGTAGTATTAAAAAATAATTGACCTATGATAGGTATCAATAATAAATTCCAAATTAATCATATCACAATATCCAACGTTACGCGTTATACATACCTATGTAACAAACCATGGTACTATCATAGATATATCTATTATATATATATAATGGTATAATTTAGAATTTTCAAGTACCCACGAATAATATTATACAATCAGAACAAAATAACTAAAATAATTATTCCAGGTTTTTTAATATGTAATTTCGTCCAAATTTGAGCTTAAAATGACTATAAAAATAAACGGTGCTTATATAAGCATACATATATTTCTTAGAATTTTTGGTAACAGAATTAAATATTTATGTGGAATCTTGTTTTTAAATTTTCAATCCTTAGATATAAAAGTTGAACATTTTATAAATTTTTAACTACAAAATAATTATTCAATTTTAAATTTGATAAATTTTAACTTCAAATGCTTATAAAAAAAAATTGTGCCTATGTATTTTTAATATTTTTCAACTGCTATTGTAACAATATATCAGGATACTTGTATTAATTTTTTACACTTTTTGGCCTAATAGATAAAACTTTATTGATATTTATAGAAAAGAAAACTAACAAAATTGAAAACTGACAATGTCCGTAAACAGCTCAAAAAGAGTCAAGTTATTTTCAAATTTTTATCGTGTATAGAAAATTCTAATATAAACATTCAGTGAATTTTCAAGTTTCTACAGTCATTCGTTTTTTAATTACAACAAAATAAGAAAATCGTTAAGTAAGAAATCGAGTAAATATCAAATGTTGTAAAAATCTGAATTTCAAACGCTCATAAAAATGTAATTTGAGTTTCTTATAGACATTTTTTTTTGATAAAGGTAGATAATCCTATAAGGAATCTTGTATTACATTCTTAGTTCTAAAAAGAAAAACTTTTACGAATTATTAACTCAAAATAATTTGCTAATTTTCGTGATTTTCCATATTTTGTCAATTTTTGAACTTTAAATGCTAATAAAAAAAAACTGTGACTAAGGATTTTTAATATTTTTCAAATGTTGTAACAATATAGTAGGAGCCTTGTATTAAATTTTCAAGTATTTTTACTCAACAAATAAAGTTTTATTGACATTCATAGAAAAAAAAACTAATAGAATACGAAATAGTTCAAAACGAATCAAATTATTTTGAAAATTGTATCATGTATAGAAAATTCAAATATAAACAACCAGTGAAAATGTCATGTATCTAAGGTCATTTGTTTTAATGTTACAACATAAACCAAAATCAATTTTCTCGAAAACAGATTTTGCCTAGAAATTCCCGTTTTTCCTTAATTTTTCTTTTGAACCCCCAATGTACCAACTAGATTCACTTTCCTATCAAAAAAGATACTGTTGAAGAAAATCCAGGCACTTTTACTGTCCTAAAAGGTGATGACAGACACAAAAATAAAAAAAAAACAAAAAAAAACACATAATTGTAAAATCAATATACCTTATATTGGCTTGATTACGTCCCCCCTAATATCCGCCTATATGTAGATATATGTAGATACCTATTTAAGTAAATTTCTTTTAGGATACATTTTTGATATTAATTGATTCCTATATCTTTTTCTTATACATTAAAATTTAAAACTACCTACAAAGCATATATTTTAATGAAAAATATTTTTAGTAGCGTTCTATAATTTTCAATTTATTATTTTAATCAAATATTCAGAAAATAAATTTCTTTTTTATTAATTTTTTGAATGCATATTTTTATTTCATGTAAATTTGAACATTTTACTGCATGTATTTATAAATATTTAAAACTTAGGCTTTAGCGCTCATATTTGGTTGGTTTTTAATGCAAACAAATCCGCACTCTAGTGTAATAATATGTCTATGCGTGTACAAATAATAACTATGTGTGTAAGAATATTATTATATTTTTAGAATACCTAGTCCAAACATTTATTATCCAAACTACCTAAACGTCACCCACACCAGAATTTCAGATAAGACTTATTCGCTAAATACAACATAATAACATTAATTGTATTATATAAATAATCATGTTTCATATCCATTATTAGTTATTTTTGACCATATTAGGAATATTTTTGTATTTTAAGGCCCCTGCAAATGTGTCATTTTTAAGGAGTTGTGTTTAGGCAATTATTTCGTTTCTGCGATTACTGATCGTCTTAGTGTGTGTATACTCCCCTACCATAACCCGCGACCCACATCAATTTACAATACATTGTTATTTCTTATCTGGTTTGTGGTCGCACGCACGCAAATGCACAAGTCATATTTTGTCTATATCAAAATATTCAAAACCAATTTATGGACGTGTAATAGCCGTCGCACTGACAAAAATAAAGGTACTTCTAGTGGTTCGATTCAAAAAATGTAAAGATGTTTGTATTGGTAAACAAGTTTACTTTGCATCGGTCGGAGTACTTTTTCAATTTTAGCAAATTCTTGACGAGAATAAATATTTTACATTTTATAAATTTATAAATTTTTAGTATTGAATATATTCAAAAAAATAAAAAAAATAAAAATATGCTCCGACCGATGCAACTTGTTGACGAATTAAAACATCTTTACATTTTTTAAATCGAACCATTAGAAGTACTTTAATTTTTGTCAGTCGCCAAGGTCGTTTTGATGAAAAAATAATAGGGTTTGCAGGGGCCTGAATACTTCAAAATACAGTTAAAATACTTGAATATTACTACTCCCCCTCCCTTCACCCACTATGACACTATTCTGTGTGAATCTGCGTGAAAAAAATGTCGAGTCGGCAAAAAATCTGCGAGCGGTTGCTACAGTCCGACAAAAACTGAAATGACGCCACTGCGGTTAGCCAACTCGATAAGAGTATAATCGTTTCCATTTCCCACGGACGCGATGTCCTCTAACCAGATTCTCGGAAATGCTCAAGCTCGGATCATTGAACTATAATGTGATATATGATATGTTATCATAATATAGTTCAATGGCTCGGATAGGAGCATGCATCCTGTAAGGCTGCATTTTCGATAATCGACTGCGTAGTTTTTTTCAGTATAAAATATTCATTATTTTATATTGGATCTATAATGCCCTCTAAATGATATTATTTGAGACTAGATGACGTCACATCCGCATATGTTGTCTTCGTCTTGCTAATGAACAAAAACGCTTCAAAACATCATGGCGAAAACTGAAATTTTTACTCATTCCGTATTTATACTAGAATTACTAAAATTTCACGACGACTGAACGACCGCGCACAGGGAAGAACTTATCTGTGTCGCTGTTTTTATTATTTGGATAACATATTAAATACATTTAAAGTTATCAGTTTGACGACGCAAGGTTATTTTTTGTTTTTATCATGTCAGCGCTATGAAAAAATTTGAAAACACAGATAAAGTCCTCTATGCGTTGTGGAATTTTGGTAATTTGGTAATATATATAGAAGGTGTAAATCTGACCCGCGCAATACAGTTTATGCTATGTTGTACTTTTTTTGTAAGACGGAGACAAACAGTACAACACAATATGTGGGCGTGACTTCCTGTAGTTACTGTAGTCCTCTTCATAGTTTTCATAATTTTTATCGTTGTCGTATCCTGCGTGATTACTAGATCAAATTATTTCTCGTATTTTTCGATTTTATGATCATTTAATTATTATATTATATTATAATATTATACTGTTTATTAATGTGCTCAGTGCACACTGCACACTCAAGACTAACTAATCATCTACGAACTACGAAGATTGTAAAACCATAGAACAGACCAAAGTAATATCATTTCGTTACGAAAATTATAATTAATATATATAATTGAAATCGAAAACGTATAAATTACTAAATTCAAAGATGGTACAATAATTATGGATTATTTGTACATATGGCTACACTGGCGTTAATTTTCCTCACTTGGAGCGTTAATATCATTTCCACCTTATCACATCCCAAGTAGCAATATATTCCTCTAACAATATTATGCTCTAATCATGATTTCTCCTTTTTGTGCGTCGCGCCTGTGCGACTGAGACTGTGATGTACTGACGTGACGTCTGTTCAAGCGTTGTTCAGTTGTTTACTGTTTAGTCGCGAACGGTACTTTAGTGCGTGGTCTCCGTAATCGTAGATTTTGTTGGACCTTCTGAACGCGATGGCTGGTAGATCACGAGGACGTAACAGCAGCGGCAGGTTTCATAACGCCAATCCACGTGAGTATAATATAGTACAATTCGACGCTTTTACGGTGTGCTAGTTTTGGATGTGGCGGGAGGGGGGGTTGGGCGACGGTGCTCAGAAAACGTCTACGACCTAATAAGAGTTCGGTCGACTTATTATTTACCAAGTTATTTACCAATAACGTACTTCATTCAATTACGATGTTGCCGTCTCGCCACTGCTATATACTAAAATGTATTACATTTTTTTATTGTGTACATTGTACCTTCTTTATCAATTTTGATAAATTGGCAAATGTCTCAGTCCATGGGGGAAATCTCCTGCTGCGCTAAAATTAACGGGGGGAAACGTTTAAATACCCACCAACTTTTACCTTTCTTAAAGAAAATATGTTGTTTTTTTTTGTTTCTGAAAAAATATAAGTATTCTTAGTACCTATTTCCAGTGCATATTTGTACTAAGCGTATGCACGTCTAGGGGGTCTTAAATTGTCCACGTTTCATATCACACCGAATTCAAACACCAAATTTTATAGTTCATAACATGCTTATTTAATGGTTTTTAGTAAATTACCTATTTTTATTTAAGATAAATGCATTTTAGTAATTTTAAAGGAGAAAAAAAATTGTTAACAGTGTCACCTAGAAGAATATTGTTAAAATATATTCATGTTTGCAATACTTCATGAGATCGGAGCACGTATAGATAAGATATTAACATTAATAAATCACATACACCTGCGTTGCGGTATATTATGTTTTTGCTTGAACGTTCGCCACCAATAAGGCCAAAACTCAATTTTCCAACTTTTTTTTTATATCTAATATTCACAGATGATTTTAGTTTTTTTTTTTTTTTTTGATTGCCTTTTTTTAAAGTTTTCTGAGAGTTTAAGGGCCAGTATTACAATCATCGGTATGCTTTTATTACGCTTAACCGGCTGATAACAGATTTTATTACCGGCCGGTTAGGAGTCGGTTAAATTTAACGGGATATGGTAATACTGGCCCTTAGACATTATATTTTAAACAATCTGTAAATGTTTGATAAAGAAAAAATGAAGATTGTAAAATGTTACTTTTCATAATGTTTGGATATGAAGTATCTAATTGCTGTTCATGTTTGTACCATATTTTAATCTTATATTGTACCTAACAATGCCTCACACCGAACATTTTGTAAATAAAAATGTATAAAATACAGTATATTTTTTTATTTCAATGTGCCTAATATAAAATTTAAGTTATAGGTAAGTTATACATTTTATCTAAGACATTTATTGTGTCAATCGTCAATGAACAAGCCAAAAAGGCTCAAATCCATTTCTTGAAAATTTAACATATTCATATTATGCAGTTAAACCAAAATTAATGGATTCATCTGATTGTGTTCTTTCCTATCACTGCTAATATTAGATTTCTAAATTTTAGGTGGTGAACGGAGTAATGAACATGATGATCGAACTTCAAGACCTAGCACTAGTCGAGGAGGTGGTGGATACTCAGATCGTCATGGTTTTAATAAAAAGGTGACATTCAAAGCAAATCAACGTGGAGGTAATCATTTTCGTAAAAGTTGGGAAAGTAAAACTGATTTGGTCCGTGATCAACTGGATATGGAATTTCCTAATCGAAATGGCCCGTCTAGAAATACTACTGGTCGACGGTATGTATTTTATTTTTGTTAGTTGTTACTATTTCTAAAATCAATTAATATACCTATAAATATTAACATTTAATAGATCTTTTCCTGAAAGAAATCATGGCCGGGGTGGTAATGGTAATTTCAGAAACTTATCATGGGCTTTGAAAGAAAGTAGTACTGGGTGGTATTCAGTATTTGTAAGTTCTAATTTTCAATAAATCTACCTAATAATTATTTACTGTACATGTTTAAATTGTATTTATTCTGGTTTTTAAGGTGCCAAATGTTGAAGATTGTGACGAAGTCCTTAAAATAATACAAACTTATATCACACCTGTTGTATTTTATCCATACAATGTAGGATATTTCTATGCTATTTGTAAAATTTTAGAATGTATGAAAATAATCAATATTTATTTTACAGAAACAATATTTTGATAATGCTTTAAGATTTCTCGTTGATGATTTTAAAGTTGCTAAAACATTGCACAACACTAGTTATAAGATAACACAAAGAGATGATCGAAAAGTAAGTTTAAATTATTCAGTTGTAGACACATAATTGAGTTTTAAAAATGTATTTTAACATGAATATTTGTACTCAGTTAGTTATAAAGGTGTGTATATATTTGCCCCCACGTGGTCCTATATCATTCACACCAGTATCCAGTGAAGTGAGAGAGAAAATGATAGAAGCCATGGCGACTCGTTACAATCCTAGTACCAAGAGTTTAGATTTGTCACAATTCTATGCTTGTTCACGTATGTATAAGTTAATTTGATATTAAGAGCATCGGAGCCGGTGCGATTTTTAGTACAAAAACATGTCTTTCAAGAAAAAACTCATGCCCTGTAGAATAGTTGAATTTTGTTAATTTATTTTTATTCAAAAGAACATTTTGCAGGTCGGATTAAAGCCTAATTTTCAAAATTTTAATTATAGAAGCTAAAACATGAATTTGAATAATGCATAATATTTGTTCTTTTTTTAAACGTATTTTTCTACTACTATTATAGTAAAATGAAAATTGCCTTTGATCCAATCTGAAAAATGTTCTCTTTTAAATAAAAAATGAATAATGAAATCCGACTTTTCTTTTACGGGGACGTGAGAGTTTTTCCTGTCAAGTCATTTTCGTTGATATAATGGAAAAGTATTATAAATTTTAATTAACGAAGTAACTAAAATATAAGTTATAATTTTCAAATTTTATAGAATTTCGGAAAGTCAGAAAACCGCACCAACACCCTTAAGATAATTAAAGAAATATGGAAAAAAAAATTGTATTTTTGTTTTAGTGTTTACCGATAATCAACTATTTGTACCATTAAATCGACCAGCTGTTCTTTTGGCAGCACTCAACATGGTTGCTCAACATACCAAGCATGACTTGTACGGTTTAAGTCTTGAAAACAACCACATATATTTAGGTGAAGGTCTTATATGGATACGTAGGTTATTCCCTGAACTGAAAGTGTTGGATTTAGCTGGCAACAAAGTAATGTTCTTTTTTTGTTTTTATTGGACCGATATTCAAAAATAATTTTTATTGCAGTTTTCTGATTTAAAAGAGTTAAGGTGTCTCTCCGGTTACACTATTCATGAGCTGAACTTGTCCAGAAATCCTGTGTGCAATACAGAGGACAAAGAGCGTTACAAACGGTATGCACATTTATTTATGCTTCAGATTTAACATCACTTAACATATATTCATACTATACATGTTTTAGGGATGTACAACAATTTTTTCCCATGCTAAACAAGTTGGTAAGTGTCATCTGTTTTATCTTATTCCATTTGTACGCTAAATGTTAGCGAGGAACCACAAGACCGATGTTTTTATAGTACTAGCTTAACAGTATTATGATTATTTTTGGTCTATTGTAAGGTAAGGTGTTCAAAGTAAGTACATCTTACCTGGTTTAAATTTCAAATCAATATTGCATCACGAGTCTAGTAATGATATACAAGTTTGAAAAAGAATTGCACATTGAGACCGTAATTGATGGTTGTTTGATTAAACATGGACGTTATACACAATTTGAAACATAATTACAATACAATAATAGCATGTATTTTATATATGCGTAATAGTAGTTATATTGAAAAACAGTGAAATACTTCAATGTTGTATTTATGCGTTCAGTTAAAGACTAAGTTTCAAATGTTGGTTGGATGAAAGGTGTAGCTATAATAATAATAATAAATATTATTGCTTGATTGTATTAAAACAAATATACTTACCATATTTTGAAACATATAATTCGAAAGAAACTTAAGTTACAAATAAGTGGTGAAAAAAATATTTAGAATTTTAGTTTATTACCTTACCCAGCATATGCAATTGTAGAACTTGAAAATAAGTAAAAAAAAAATTGTATTTGATCAACTATCTTTTCAAGTTATAAATGCTGTTAATATTTATTAAGTTGACTTGATTTTTAGGATGTAGGGCAATGTTATTTAATTGTTTTCAGGATAACTCAGAACTGCCGTCTCGGTACAGTGCGATTGTTGGATCCAAGTTTAAAATGCCAATTAACCTGGGTAATAGCTATCCAATACCAGAAGGCCATAATCCTGAACTGCCGAATCCAGTAACGACTTTAGTAGAATCATTTCTTACTCAATATTATGTACTATACGATAACCAAGTGTCTAGACAAATGGTATCGGAAGCTTACCATGAAAATGCCATATTCACGTTATCCAGTTGTTTTTTATTTAAAAAGTAAGTGTATATATGAAAATCCATTTATCACAATTCTGTTAACCAATTGTAATTGTATTTAATTTTAGTGGTAAAGGTAGCTTATCACAGTATCTACCTGAAAGCAGAAATTTTTTGAAATCTGACCGAAACAGACAGGGAAGACGTCGCTTTTTACATAAAGGCAAACAAGACATAATAAACTTTTTAGACAAGTTACCTAAAACCAAGCATGATATTGGTTCATTCATAGTTGATGTACCATTGGCAACTGTTAGTATATTGTTTTATAAATTTTATTTTCTTCAATGTTATTTTTTTTTTTTATTTTAGGCTGCTATGGTTCAGATTGTAGTGAATGGTGTGTTTGCTGAAGATTTTAAAGAAACCAACTTTAGACACGTATATCGATCATTCTGCAGAACATTCTGTATAGTGCCGATTGGGAGTGGTTGGAGTATAATTAGCGATATGTTATTTGTAACAACAGTTACTGATGAGTTATTATTAGTAAGTGAATTTGTGTTTTGCTTCATTTTTAAGTATATGGAATTATACAAACATTTTGTATTTCAGGAGTCTTCAAAACGGTTCCATGTTTTCAAACCAAAACCAGTGTCATCCAAAAAAAATAACTCAAATGGCAACAGTAACCAAAATGGAACAATGTTTATGGAGGATACAGATGAAATGGCTGGCATGGAATCATCATCATCCTATCAACAGACTCCCACGCCCAGCTACCCACCACCATCTTATCAGCAATCCACATTTTCATCTTACCAGCCTTCACCAATGACGCCTCCTATTAATCCACAGCAGCCATCACCTTATCAAGGAGGCATGCAGACATCTACTCCACAGATTCAACAAATGGCGCCTGCAGCAACAGACTCTCAACAGCAGTCAAATGCCTCATTTCCTATGTTCAACACAATATCACCTTCTACAACAGCATTTCCTACACCTTCAACTCCTGCTTCCTTGCCTGTAAATCAATTGTCGACTGAAGTGCCTGTAAATTCGATGAGGGACACTAATGCTAATCCCGATAAGTTGACTATGATTAAGAGCTTTTCAAACGAGTCTGGAATGAATAATGAATGGGCTGAAAAGTAAGTCATTATCTATATTTAGGTCTTGCTTATATATGCTTATACTGCTATATTGAAAGTGGAAGTAATGCTATTTGTTTGTTATGATTTGTGAAATGTCTTCATCTGATATTTACAATTTGATAACAATATAAAATATATTTAATATCAAACTTACCTTAAAAATTGTTTTCCAATGTTTTTAGTCCTCTAGTTAAGTTAATTAGTTTTTTTTTTAAGTTTTCTTGTGTTTTTAATATTTTTTTTTTTAAATTTTTTATACAGGTGTTTAGTAGAAAATGGTTGGGATTATGCTAAAGCGGCTTCATGCTTTTCAGACCTAAAAGCTAATATTCCACCTGCGGCTTTCATACATTAATGAGGATAATTTGTTATACATGAGTCTTAAACATAACATAATTAGTTCTACTTACATGATGTCGACATTTAGTACAAAATTGTTTTGGTTTATTCTTCTAATGTCTATAATATTAATAATAATAAAAAAAATGTAAACCTGCTATTGTGAAACAACCAAAACCATTTTCCATAATATTTTATTTAGTTTTTTTTTTTAAAATGGTTTTTAAGATTCTAGGTCTATGGAAACAAAAATGATGGAGAAAACTGTGTTTACTATGTTGATAAAAAAAATGACAAAAAAAAACGAAAAATGAAAAACAAATAATTAAAGAGAGTTAAAAATTGTTTTTTGACCGATAACTTTTATTAATGCCTGGTAGGCAATGAAAGATTATTTAGTATACAGACTGCATAGAAGTCTTATGTTAATGAGCTGGAAAGATAGATTTTCATATGGACCAAGAACTGGATCTAAAAACCGACAAAGTAATTTTAATAAAATGGTTTTGATTGTTAAACTGTAAATGGTATTGTTTGAGGAAAAAACCCAATTAATGAAAATTAAAAGAAACATCCTTATTTTTACTGTAATACGAAAATAATTTAAGAAATATATTAAAGAAAGAAATGTAAATAATTGTACTCTGTAACATATACTACCTACCTTATGTTTGCCTTATTTAATTTTTTTTTAAATGAGTGATTGTTTTAAATGAATTTAAAATTATTGTAATTTAATTGTTTAAGACGCCGTTGTGACCTTTTTCCAACATACATGGTTGATCATGTAATGATTTCTTTTAATCATTGATATCAATTAAATATAAATTAAAATATGATACTTGAAATAAATTTACTATGTAAATAATATCTTGTTGTTCTCACATATAATTATTAGTATTATAATAAAATTATTTTTACACTATTTTTACTGAGAAAACTGTTTTTATTACTAAGTGCCCGTCACAAATATTAAACCTAGTTAAAATAGAGTTAAACATGGCATTACTATTGTAATTTGTATACATTTTAGTATAAGTGATACATTTTTTTAACGTTTAAATTATAAATTGGTAGGTACAATTTCACATTTTGTTATACTAAAAAACAATCATTTATATTGTATATCAAGTATAATTGCGTAAAATAAAATAATATATTATAAATACATCAAGCCTACACGATTAATATTGTAATTTGACTATAGTTCTAGAAATTAATATATAATATATAATGTAAAAAAAAAAACAAATGTATGATAATTAAAATTAAGGGTTTGCACTTGCAAACAACAAGCCCGGATTAAGGATTAATTGGACCCTGGGATACCATACACTTAGTGGGGGGCCCCCTTTCAAATATAACTTCAAAAAATTGTATCTCTAAATTTTTACGACTGTATAAAATTGTATTATTAAATACTAAATTATCACTTACAATCGTCAATCATGGATAATAAAGTTCGTAGTTGATGTAGTTCACAACTCTCATTTTATAAACATTTTTATATTTATTATAATTTAAACATTTTTCATGATATAAAATTAAGATCATTTTTATTTTATAATTACTATTATTACTAAAATTATTTAATTTTTTTGAAAACTTTTGTACTCGTTACAAAATGAATATTTTGGGGATGAAAATAGGCCCTCAAAATCAATGGGCCCCGGGACCGTGCCCCTCCTGGACCCCCCTTAATCCGGGGTTGGCAAACAATACTGTATAAACAGTAAAATGTCGTTATCTATAAACCAAAATCAAAACAAACGAACCAGGTAAATCGCTCTGCTGTATAGTAAGTTTTGAGTGTAAGTAGGTACATCGTAATTGAGTAGTGCACTGTAATGGATTTGTTGTGTTTGAATTCAATGAAAAATTGATAAATCATTGCTTAGGAAACATGGTTCTGAGGGGGGAGACTCACTAGTCACCACAGCCCGCAAGTCACTCTTAAAATCTGAAGATTGAAACATTTTTAAAACAGCAAAACACTATTATATTATAGTAGGTATGCGAAAAAAAATATATTTCAAAACCGATTACGTTATATTTTGTACTTATACCTATGCCGGGAAAAGAAAAATCGTCTCGTACTCAATACCCGAATTGCTGATCTAAAACGAATCGTTTTACCTACCAGTTACGGTCTGTGTCGTAGCCACTTCGCGAAAAATGATCATTTCATGAAAAGGAAACGAGTTTTTTACACTTCGCGATATCCGAAAATATTTCACAAAAAGGTCAGTTTTTCGTGAGGCGGCTACTCGCTCCAATTTTTTTCACAATTTGTGTGCTTACCGAAATACAATACGTTTATCGCACACGTCAAGTTTGATTACAACCATTATTACTTATTTAAAGTATTGATCAAGTATATAGGTAACTTAATTATTTAAGTGACTTCAACAATACCATAAGTAGGTACATTACTACATTATAATATAAGCATAGGCTGACGGCAAAGACGGTTTCACACGACGCGAACGTTCGCAAGAAATTCATTGTGCTTAATTTTGAATGAATCTAATTTAATCAGTGGCGGCACCAGATTTTTTTTGTGTGGTTGTGCCGAGCTGTGGCCACTGATTTAAAGGGAGGGCCCGGTGGCGTAACAAAATTTGCCTTACGCCCTTACCTATCGGGCGGTAACAACTTACAATTATAGGTTAATAAAAAAAAGAAGGTCACTATGTCGAGTGTAATACCAGATAATTTTTAAAACCTCAATAAGCCTCTACCTTTTCGGCATGTTACTGAGTAAAGCCATAATATATCGACCAATTTGCAACACTTAAAAATATAACATACATTTTGAAAATCACAATATTACAGTCGTGCCTTATATATTTTTATAAATTTTAAAATATTATTATGTAATATTCTAAGCAAAAATACTTCGAAATCATACAGGGTGGTTACATCATACAGCCGGGGGCCGAGAAGATTTTAGGGTGGGCCTCGGCCCACCTCTGGCGCCGCCACTGAATGTAATAATATATTTAACAGACAAAAAATGTTTACACCATTGTTTTTTGGAAATATTTGCTCATAAATGGTTGCTGTTGTTTGGATAATAATAATAATTATTATTATTGACAATTGCATTGTTTTTACGTTGTTTATTTTTTCCCGTCTTCTTCTATTATTTATCTACACAATATATTAAATGAATATATTTGGTTTTTTTTATTAGTCGGACTTTAGTAAGCTTAGGATTTTGTATCATGAGGTTTTTGTCGGTATATATGTATAACTTTGATATTTTACGAGTTCAATTATACACTTACGTACGCACCACGCGAGGTCAATAGCAAAGCTCTGCCGTGGCAGGTAGTATGTAAATAATCAAAAATTGAGTTCGATATCGAATATATATATATACCATATAGAATAATATTTTCATCTATTAATTAAAAAACAATTTCCATCAATTTTTAATATAGGTACCTAAGTACTACGTAGATGTAGGTATAGGTACTATAACCTTTAGAATGCGGAATGTGATCGATTATAAAAAAAAGCACGCTGTTGCACAGATAAAGTTCTCCTGTTTACGTGTTGTGAAAATTTGCAAGTTATACAAGAAAAGAAAATGGCGCGGGAAAAGTTGTCCCGCGCAAAACAGTTTTTGCCTTGTTGTACATTTGTAAGACGGACAAAACACGTGTGGGTGTGACGTCCACTCAACATTAAGGTAGGTACTACTACAGAGTACTACCAAAATGCTGATATGACATTATGATTATGACTTTTATCGAAACCGACGAAACCAATAAAATATAATACCATCTACACATTTCAGATAGAGCTGGTGGTCGCAGTATAAAAGTCGTACTTGTATATAGAATAATATGCATTGTGTTTATTTTATTGTATTTTACAGGGGCGCACGTAGGCAATGGATATAATCAAACTTGACGTGTGCGATAAATTATGTTTTATTTCATTATATAGGTACGGACACACAGGCGATTATAATATTATTGCCTTTATCGGGTACTTAATAGGCGATGGAACTGCCACTAAAAAGTTTGAAAAAAAAAATAGATCCAACTCTGATTATTTCGTGTGGTTTAAAGGAAAAAGGCCCAGCCTGGAAACATTGCGAAAGACCCAATACAATTATTTTCCAGACACTGCGGGGTACCATTTTCGTTTTTAAATAAATATTTATAGAGTTGAAGTACCTACCGCTTATTGTTTATAATTTAATTGTATAACACTTAACTAGGTACGAATTAATTAAGTACCTATGGCCTATAGGTGTACAAATAGTGTTGTACCCGTCTATAAAATCCAACATCAAAACTGTAATTAGAAATTATTTTGTTTTTTGCAAAATATTCTTATTTTCAATTTTGAAATAGATCTTTTGGAAAACAATATTCGCCACGATGAACGAAAAACCAATATTATAATACTATACTATATGGTTGTAAAGCTTCTTCTTGCTCAGTGCTCACTGTCTCGTCGAACAATGAAAATTAGGTGTCATTTGTTATATATTCACAATCGTATACGATATATGCATGGATAATTAATGCACGCACCACATACATTATAGATTGTCATTATACAATGTGTTTAAAAAGTTTAGAAAGTCTTTGATTACTGTTTATATAATATTTTACATTTTAATATAGGTACCTATATACTTATATTGAGCAATGACAGCTAACATTGCTGCATGTTTATGTTGGGTAAAATATTTAATCGCCTCACTCAATGGTGGGGGGGGGAGAGGGGGTGTCCAGAGGTACTATAGGTGCCCTATAGGTAATAGGTATATTTCAACTAGTTAAGCACAACGGTACACTCAGGATTTGTCGGTCAGACTTAGTTCCAAGGTTATAACATTTTGAAGTTCGGCGTTTTGCGTATATTACGTCTACGCAGATTATTCCGCGGATCTACTCTAAAAAGTACATTTAAATATTATGAAATTATTTATATTCATGTATGCATGCATTTATACACGATACCTTACTTACATTATATTGCAGATCAAAATGGTTGGATCGAGAGGTTTTTATGATATGAAACAATTTTTTTTTTTGGTGGGTGGAATGGGGTAAATGTTTCATCCCCCCCCCCCCTACAAACATGACCCAATACGCCACTGCGCGAGTGAAATATTTGAACACTACCTTTTTTGAACTGCAGTATAATGCGAAACGAACGTTTTGGTTTATAGGTATATTACGGGCAGTGGCACGAGTTGCGAGTGCAGATCAACAATCCGGCCCGTATCGGGTGTGCGGAGGAGAGGTAATGTGCCGGCATAATATTATCGTCTGACACAAAATGAAAGACCAGCAAAAGAACCGTATACAATATATAAGTTTGAGATAAGTATATATAAGTTCGAGAGAGAGCGGTTTATCGCGCCGCCCATACGACGATATAACGACGATGCGATGCTAATGACGACGGCGTTGACGGTGATAAATGACTGTGCGAAAAATCACTCGGAGGTGGTCGAGGCGGGATAAACGTGCCCGGCCGGAAGGTCACCGGATTTAATGGTCGCGTGGGTTATAGGTATATACAGTCTGCAGAGGCCACACGATGACGAAGAGGAGGATATGATAAGGGGGGGGGAGGTGTAAGAGGGACGAAAGAAAAAAAAGAGACGTTTAATTATTGTAACGGTCGAACCGTGCGCGCAAAGGTCGACCGGAAAAAAGTTTGCGGCGGCGGATTACCGCGGTCGTCCGGTCCTCGGGCAGCGTTGTGCCGTCATTTAGTCGCCGCGCCGGACGGCGGATCCGCGGCGGGGGCAGAGGAGGCTCGGTGGGCGTATATATAAATTCGGAGCCGGGGCGGCTGCAGCTCTTAATCCTTTACCGCCGCCTGCACGAGTATATGGTGTAATTGCAAAAAGGATATTGTAGGCTTTGCCGGTGGACTATATTATTATACATGCTGCAACGGGTGCAAGTATAATATATATTATTATGTGTGTGTGGTATTGCGGTAATAACAATAATATCCAAATTAAAACTGTTGCCTCATAATATTATAATATACGCATTACACACGCATATATAGGTACCTCGTACCTATATAACAATAATTATACGGGTAGGTCGAGTTTTATAGAGGGGGATTGTCGAAATGCACTATTCTATAATATATTATAATATTATACCTAAACCAGAATTTTCGAATTGCACTCGGTTTAGGGCCAGTTGTACCGTATCCGATTAAAGTTAACCGGAGTTTAATTGACCGAATTTGCCCGGTTAAATATCTGTTATCAGCTGATTAAGCGTAATCGGAGTTTAACCGTAGACGGTATAGTGCGGTAAAACTGGCCCTTAGAATCGTGTAGGTAGGTACGAATCACAAGGTGTGATATTATATTACTTATTTCATAGAACTTTAGATTCAGAGCGGAGCGAGGAAGCTAGTGGTTTTACAATATGGTGTTTATTTTTTTTTTTATCCTGTATACAAAAAAAGCTCTACCAGAAGGAGTTCTTCGATTTCAACATATGATAGTATCTTATATTTTAGCAAATTGGATCAAGATGGTACTTTAGACAGGTCATTTTTCGATTTTCTCAATAATTATTTAATGCTACGGGACAAACTACCGAAAAATTACGAAAAACCGTTAAAATGGGATTTTAAATTCTAACGATTTGTCTATCACCACAGCAACGAATAAAAAATTATAATATAATATTAATTCAATTTACAGGCTATAATAAATAATAACAATATAAAAAGTCCAGACTGACAAACCGTCTCCGTTCAGAATCGTTTTTCTTATACAATGATATTAATGATATAATATTATTGAATTCAAGTTGAATACAATCCATTATAGGTACATTGACCAACTTGTAACCTACTGTACAGCAGAGTTACATCCACTTACCCACTTTTTTAAAATATTAGTTTAGTGGGCGTTGTCGTTTTCCGCCAAAATATACCTTTTCGTTTACCGCCATTATTATGCTATAGTGTATATTTCCATTTTTTGGATACAACAATTTTCAGTTTTTTCGATTTTCGTAACCCCCTTTTTTAAGAACTTATATATCATAATAATATTGTTAATATTTTATTATTTTAACAATCAGTATCCATTAATTGGAAAGAGATGCGAAAGATTACGTTAGCAATATACAAGTGACAATTAAGATAATATTGTCTTGTTATGCTTTTATAACAAATTGTATTTTGTTATTTTATCAAACTTCCACTTGTATAACTTATAGACGTTTTATATGTAATATGTGAATATAATTAAAATTAACTATTTATTTGGACTATTTATACATATTGTACATATTTTTGAAATAAAAAAATTGACATGGGGCCTATACGCTGTTTTATTTTAATATAGGTAAGTACGTCATTGTTTTCTACACCCAATATTGTGTTGTGCGTCTTATACTTATTAGTTATTTGATTACTATTGATATTTTTTTTCGATATTATGTTCCTAACTAATTCTAAAAATCTAGCTCTCCGGGTCTTCGGGTCTCGGCTCATGGTTAGCGGCCTCATGACATTCGGTTTTTAATTGCTTTTTTGGTGAATTATATAAAATGGTCACACGCTTTAATTTCAAATGCGTTTTTAAATATACATATATATATTATTATATTATACATTTGTATGTTCTAGTGTATAGGCAGACACGTAATTTACCTATACCATGTTAACGATCATTTTGCGAAGTTAATCAACAATAAAAAAATAGGTCGTTGAATAAAATTGAATGTCACTATAAAATGTAGGTGTAAACATCATTTTTTTTTTAAATCGGCCATTGTAATAAAAATAATACAGTAAATATAAACATATTATTACCTATAGGCTATAATATACAATCATCGTACGAGTAGAAAAAAAAGATTTTTGAACGACAAGAGCTCTGCACTCTGCAGTAACGCAAAAACGGTCATCATTTGAAATGGACGTGATTACGTTCTCCAAATGTGTTTTTATTTTAATTGCCGGGAAAAACAAACAACAATGACCTCCCGAGTAATTTGGAGCAATTCGACGGCACCGAAAAGCATATGGAACGAAAAAAATAAAAACGCTCACATCGTCGTAAAACAAACAACTAAAGGTATATAGGAATCTAAAAAAAGGGTCGAAGCACGACGCATAAGAGGTTGGATGGCGGTCAACTCCTTCGAATTCTTTCCCCTCCTTCCTGGTAGAAATGCACGCTATCGTATTAACCGTGTGCATACCTACATGAAAATCTTTTCCGGATGACTACATACACGATTTGAAAAAAAACTATGTGATTATCGAGCGACCCGGAAATACAATATTATTATTATATATAACACGTTAGTATATTATGTTACCATCAATGATGATAAGTGTTCAGGTAAATAATTTAGTCTGTCATCTGTATTAAATCCGACTGTTTGTCATGGGTACCTATATATTGATATTATATTGATCACTAATATTAGTAGTTTTTATTGAATGCCTATATAACTAAGGCAGACAATATGCCACTAATTTTTAGATAAAAATAATAATTTTTGTGATTGGCCAGAAGTTATCATTGTTGACCAAGTAGTCAAAGACAAAATTAACAGGGCTACAATAGCTAATTAAGTATACTTGAAACAAAAAAAATAATATATGATAAACTATAATTTAAAGGAAATTATACGAGTATTAGAAATGTATGACTTACTGTAATTAGAAGAATTTTTATAGGTAATAACTAATAATAATAATTATTATTACATTATAATTTATTTGTTCCTACATAATTTATAATCACACAGTAGACTGCCATAATGGTATTTGAAGTTCAAAGTCTCTTATCTAAACAGCAAGTGCATATTTTATTAGATTCGTGTTTCATTTTTCAGCGTGATCGTTGGAATCCTTGAGAATCCATAACATTGTTGTCTCCTGCAGTCTGTAATAAATGGACACGTCTTGTCGTGTCTTTCTAAAATTGAATACCTAATCTAAACTTTTAACTTGATACCCAGACACTCAGTAATAACTAGGTACTAATAGATAACATTGTCGATACGACAATCGGAAATGTTAAAATAACTAGTCGCGATGTTTCAAATAGGAGTTTACGTCAATTTATCGTATGAAATTAGTCGATTGGAAAATTGGTCGACGGTCGTGATGTAGGTACAAATGGATAATTGGATAATAATAATAATTATTATTATATTACCTATATCATACTATGTACATTTTACCAACACATTTTGCGATAGTAAGTTCAATAATAGCATGTACAAATGTTTAACCATCATACTAACGCAAATAGGATTACCTAGCTAAATATCCCAGCTTCGATCGGGTGTAGTTTTTTTTTTGGGCACGCATTTCAGTCGACTGTGTAGTCTAGTGCTAATTGTATAATTAATACTTTATTTTTATAGTTATATGAAAATACTTATTTTTATAATTAGGTTCCCTACACACTTTGTCCAATCCGTTCCAAACCAACGCCAATAATTAGCAAATCAATTGCAAATCGTTTTTTAGAATTTACAAACTAGAATTGTAGTTTTGACGATTTTTTTAGTGTTAATATACCTATACAAGATTTTGAGTGACGAATGTATTGATTTTATAATAATGTTTTTTAATATACATGATTTTATATTTTAGGCTGATCGTCTTCGCTCAGAATCGTTTTTCATATACAATGATTTTATATCATTGAATTTAACTCATCCGTTACAGCGACTCATTTAAACACTACCTACAGTAGGTACAGCAGATCGGTACACACTTGCTCGTTTTTTTTAAATAACGATATTATGTCGAAAGTGTTTTGTAAAAAAAAAAGTTAAAATTATCAGGTTATAACTTGTTTCAAATTATTAATTCTTATAGAATTTTTATAACCCGAAAGATTGATTTTTTTGATATTAGTTTGATATAATTTCAAATATTTCTAGTTGAATAGTACCAATACCTGCTCTTAGTAGGTAGGCACTTACAGCAGTTTCGAAAATTAAGACAAATTATTATTTGTACATAATATATGTATTATGTATATATTATTTTGAAAACGAACAATTTCATACGACCAACTGGCGATACCCCTTCTCAAAGTACAACATGCCAACATTGTCTGATTAAGTTGAAGTTATTAATATATATATGTTCTCAATAAATAGTGAATACAACGTACTTACGTACCAAGGAATCATATTATTTTCCTATAGCCACTGTCAATGTAATGCCTGAACTAACTACGTTGGCGGTAACATATACAAACACACCGCTCACGCTGCAGATCCCATAATTTGGATATAATACTATCAAGTCGACTCTGCCTTGTGCCGTTGTGCACTTCTGATCATATTTATATGTGATAGCATTGATTATAAATAGTATAATGGTGATAGCCGATAGGTACACCTAAAACTTTCAATTATTGCCCAATTAATATTTTACTTATACTTGCCAATTTCGTCTTGACTCATGAGTATACCTATCATATATCACGATACCTACTCAACCAGGGTTGAGGGTTCATAAAACCACTGAGTGCATGTATGATACTCAAGGCGTTCGTGGCAAGATCAGTGAAGTCGGCGGGGCAGTCAACTTGTTAATATTGCATTGATCGATCACAATAATTGAATAATAATAATTTCAGTATTAGTTGTACAACGATAGTAATAATATCGCGTAAGGGTACGTATTACCGATATTATGGAGTTGACGTTATTAATCGTTTTTCCTCCGCGTCTATGCGCTCGTCATTGAATTCCACAACCCTTTTCGGCAGACCATTGAAACTAGTCAAAGGAGGTTTTCATCGTGAATATCTATATCTGCATACCCGTATTTACATACCTGTATATATTAACTCTAATGTACGACATTTACGTGGGATATAATATATTACATTATATATACCTACACAATGAAATACCGTGTATAATAAGAAAGATTTACACGTCGTTATAATATATTAATATCAATATACCATATCTTGTAGTGAACCATTATATATAGCTAGGACGTGGCTTGGTCATTGTCAGTTCGTATTATAGGCATGGACGTGGGAGGATAAAAGTTTCTTGGGGGTTTTTATTTTTTGAAAACCATATCTATATTGAAAGTGATAAATATTTTTTTTCAACAAACATGATATACGCCAATAGTTTCAACAAAACTTACAATACATTTTTCTTATAATAGGGCCTATGGAGTACCCTATCATAGATGTAGCCGCATAGGTATAATAAGAATAAAAATTACGGAATTAGATCTATTCTGACTAGTGACTTACCTAGTATTTGTAATAATTGACAACCATAAAAAATCCAAAATTCCAGGGGATGAAAACACCCTTCTGCTGAAGTGCCTGGATAATTAAATAGTTACATTTAGATAAGACAATCTGATAATAGATATTTTGAAATACAATTACGTATCTAAAGTTGAAATAATTATTATATACCTAAGGTGTAAGTAATTAATATTATAACTCATTGGTAATAATATATAAAACAACTGAAGCTGATTATACAAAATTTTATTAATACATTGAAATAAATGAGTTATTTTTAGTTTACATTTATATTGTATATTGTGTTACATAATTTTTACAATATTACACCATATTATTATAATATTATTATAAAGACATAAGGTAGTTACGTCATCATAAACCACACAATAGTAAATATATTTTTATTATGATAATATGATTTTACCTTATAAAAACATACAAAATATCATGTTAACTATACATAGGTATAGGGAATTAATAATTATTCAGAAATTGTTAAAAAAAAACATAGACTTGGATAATTTTAAACGATGACAATATTTATTTTACATATTTATTATAAGATAGTAGATGATTCTTCAACAATTATCTGGACGAGATAGGTCAAATATACTTTGGATGTATCTACAATGTAAACGGACACTGGTCACGAACGCGTGTCGGTGGTGATGTACGGGTTTCCGGACAGGCGAATATTGACGGGCACGAGTGTGGGCATACACCTCTACTCGTTCACCGACGACTACCCATCTATCTTCGACGACCTATCCTTCTACGACGATCACCCATCATCGTACCTACACCCCCTTACGACTACCACTCATTCTCAGACGACTACCCCGCCCGTTATTATATTATCTTCGCGGATGCGTTCGATTGACGTGGGTCTTTGCGATAAAAAAAAATGAATAAATATATATATACACACACGTCGTACACTATATACGTTTTACGCCCATTTATTTATGTATAAAAGGTATCTGAGCCGCGCGCGGACACCGTCGTCGGGTCTAACGAGTTTCTCGGAGTTTTATACGGTGCAGAAAAGAAAATCGCTTCGATGGGAGGCGAAATCGGGCTGTTTTTTTTTTTTAACAGACCTTTCGCCGGTTGACGGGCATTGTTCGAGCATTATAATATATTGTACACAACAACAAGCTTTTGGCCGACCTTTTTTTTTTCTGCGAACGTTTACGAAACTCCGTGCGACCTGTTGTGTGCAGACGAGTCGGTGGCGTTAATTGATTGTCGCCGGACGCCGATGGCGTTTTGACGTCAGAGCTGCGCATAACGACGACTTTATACTATTTTCGCGGATAAAATAAAAAACAATTTATTATTAATTTTGTTTACCGAGTAATATAATATAGGATATAGGTATTATAGCAGTCGTGTCACCGCCGCAGCATAGACGAAAATAACTCGGCAAATCGATTTTTACCCGCGGCCGGATGACCTTTATTTATTCGATTTCAATCTAAACTGCCAATCACGGTTTTTAGCTTTCAGAATTCCGTGAAAAATATCAAACAAAGTATCGCTGCATGTGGTGGTGATGTGGTACGAGACACTCGAAATAGGTAGGTACCTATATATAAAAGTATACCGGTATAATATGTACCAGTAATCGGTATACCATGGTGAAACTCGAGAACCACACGCGCGGGAACAAGCGAATTTGTCGTCGAGTCGACCTTCGCCACACCGCCATTATATGATTTCGGGTGGTTTAACGCACGTGTAAAAATGTATTGGAAAAAAACAAAAAGACACACACACACACACACGTACTTGGACTTAATCTAGAACCATAAATACCGTGACTAGTCGGACCGTGCAGAGTATACCTACCTATATATATATTTTTTTTTTTACCGAAACGATTTTCTACTCGCTTTTTTCCCACTGGTCAGGGGATTGCTTTTCTTTTACTTCTCTGGAAAAAGGTCTTTTGGCGGCGGGACGTGAGGACGAACCGATGTAATTGCGGACAACGCGCCATTGTCCTGTATTTTTTTCTCTGTCCACCTTTTAGATACACTACATATATATATGTATATATATATATATATATATATATTGTATAGTGTACGTTTAATGTATATTAATAACACTACAACTCATAAACTTGTATAATATACCTAAACACATTACACATTATGATATTAAACGTATTATAACCGTTATACAAATATTGAATTAGGTTAGTATATAATGTACAGTTTATATATACAGTCACTATCTTTATACATACCTAGGTACGTGTAATCGCATACCGCACATGATAATATCCACGTAAAAACTTGTTATTATATATCGCATATTATTATAATTATATATTATACCTATACACATTGTTGCATTATATATAGACAACAGTTTATATTTTTATATCGCAGACGAGTTCGATTCAAACCTTGTATGATATCTCAGTCTAAAACCGACGGTATACACGTCTCTCCGTGACGTGTAGAAGTCGATGCCGAAAATAATATTATATTTTATGCTTTTTTTTTCTTTTTATTTGCGCGTTTATCATCTTAAAAAAATATAGTTGCTATACCCTATAATTAAGGGACGAAACGATTTCTTTTGATAAACCTACGCACATAATATACCTAGACCTATTTATTATATAATAATATACATTATTACATTATACACGTTTCAGTAATTAATAATATTATGTAAAGTACATTTGCATACTGTACTCGACGTCTATAAATTTCCGTAATAACGTCTGAAATTGAAAACCTATTTACGCGATATAAAGTAATTAGCAACTTTACCAAATTTATAATCTGTATAAATTATTGCGTGAATAAAACTAACTTGTGGTTAAAATTTTATAATTATTATAATAACTATAATAATATTATAATGGACTAGCTATGGTAATATATATTAATAATATTTATTATGTAGAGTGTTTGTCTCGTATTTTTATTTTTAGGTACAGTGATAATTAAAGAACAAAAAAATGAGATGAAAAATTGACGTTGTACAAAATTTCATTTTTAATCAAACAAAAACTTTAAGCACAGATCAGAAAACTTGATGTTATACTTTAATATTATTTACATAATTATAATATTACATCGTTTTTTTTTCGCGTTTACCGAACCAAACAAATTATTAAGCCCACATAAGTTTATTGAGAGTATAACAAAATTGGTTTTTACATGGGAATATTTAAAACACCCATTGCCGGGGATATAATAATATTGCGCGTTTAAATAAACTATAAAGTTAAAATATTTATTTTTTTTTACAGAAAATACTATTATAACCACATCTACGTGCGTTTAACTTGATTATACATGTATACACCATACACGAATAACAGGTAAACGCATCAAGTGTACACGTGCAAAAAAAAAATCGCCCTTTGAACTAAAAATTAAATCGAAATATTATGAAAATGCGAAATAGGAATTTAAATATACGCGCATCAAAGCGGGCACTATAATATATACCTGTTGTAGTTAAAATTAACCTACAAAACTATTGTAAAACCCATAACTGCAAAACTTCAATATAGATGACTGACCTTTTATACGAGCAGAGACATGTCCACATATTATAATATTATATACTTACGACCGAAGTATTTTACGCCTGTTGTGGATTATTACGTGAGATAGGTATTTTAATTATTGTTGTCTATTTCGGCTTAGAATATTGAAAAAATACACGAGATCGTAAACGGCAGCGGTTCCTAAAGTGTGTTCCGTTGAACCTAAAGATTTCGTATAGATCATACGCAGGGGCGGCTCCAATGGGGCCTTAGGGGCCGCACCCCCCCCCCCCCCCCCGCCTGTATTTCTGAACAATTTTATACTATTAAAAACAAAATTACAAAAAAAAATCATCGACATTTTCTGAAAATGACGACTTGGTATTATAGGTTTTTACGCCTATATTTTACGTGCTTGAACAGAGTTAATTAAAACATATTAAAAAAAAATCTAACTGGCAGTCAACCACTCGACCTGTCTTGACAATTTGATGTGTGATCACTTAATAATAACTTTATAGGCTGTTGTACAGTGATGCGTAGTACTGTAAAAGAAAAATAATTTTTTAAACGGCCACAATCAGCGCAAAAGTTTATTTTTTTAAATACGTGCGTATGATAAACAAATTTTAGGCAATTTGACTCGTGCACACAATGTAGAACCATAACACTGTATAATAAATTCACAGGGACATTTTGATATGCCTAATAATTATTACAAACTTATTTAAAATATAATACACGACTATAATACGGGTATCAATATCTAGGGTAGGTTTATACAACAAGGGGCAGCTAGGTATAATAAGACATTGGCTATTTGAAACTGTCATATAATCTTATACTATACCTACCTATATTCATTGAAAAATAAGTGCTCGAAATAAAATTAAAAAAACTGTTTCTATAAAACCTAGTAAGGAGTTAACGTGAACGAATTAAGTTTTTTTAAAATTAATTCACTTTCATAATTGATGAAAAAACCGCCATACACAATTTATAATACCATATGAAACTCACGTGTCTCTGTGCACAATCAAATTTTTTCAAGGGGAGGTCCATTTTTCGTTTGATGTTTGAAATGTTCTTCATGTGTAATCATAATTCGAACTACCATACATTCTGTTAGTTGACCATATTACAGTCTAGTTTAGTAGATTATATAAATATACAATATTCTTAATAAATTATTTTATTTGGCCTCCCTGGTTGAGCACACGTCTTCCAAAAGGTATTAGAAAACAAACATGAATTCATATGCAAAGTAAAAAATTGAGTTTTAGCTTGAATATTTTATTTTATGACGTGAGAGGATCGAAATTCGTATATATTATATAATGTAATGTGTCCCGATGCACGAGATAAATCGTTAGACTTTTCTCAAATTCCATCGAATAAGTATTACTACGTTTACGCATCCATAGCTATCCACATAAACCTATTATGTCTACTATACTTCGTGATAAAAAAATAAAAACGTTTTCGTACATAGGAAAAAAAATACGTGAGATGTTCCACTAAATTTAAAACATTATTAATAATAATAATAATAAAAATAATAATAATATAATTTACCCGCCAATATATTTATATATAATAATTTATTATTTTTACAGAGTTTCGACGTATTGTAGCAAAATTATGTATATATATAAGTAGTGTTTAATATAATATTGAATTATGCATGTATATAAAATTTACAATGTACATTAAAAATCCTAGTACAATATTAAAAAAAAAAAATTGTTTGATAAGACCGATTTCTTTCGAGAAAAAATCATAATTGAATTAGTATATAATTGAACTACACAGTTGCGTAAATTAACATAGTTTTCTTAAATAATACGCTACTACACAAATACAATTTTTGATTAAAGTATATTATTTAGGTTAGAAATGTAGAAAATAGTAGAAAAGTTATTTCGACCTAAACATAATACATTAATACATATTATATTAGTATATATTACAACATATAAAACTGTGCATCCCGTTACAAATGTATATTACTTTGAAAAATCGTCCAAATTGTTTTTATATAAATGTCAATGATATAATCAAACCATTACCTATATTCAATAAATAATAACTGTCCTACTTAATAATATTCGATACCAATATATGTTTATGTTCCAAAATAATTTTCCATGTTTATGTGTTTCCTGGGTCAGTTTAGTTCCGAAATATTATATACCTATATCCATAAATATAATATATAGGTTAACACATAGAATATACGAGTATCATAATAATCACACTGGGTCAATGCTCAATGTAGATTTTCGTTGGCCGTTATATTTTTCCTAAAATGATATGCAATTTGCTATTTTAAAACGGAATCATACCGCAGCACGCGTTCCGAATAAAATACCAAAATAAAAAACCTCCAAAAAAAGCTTAAATAATGAATAATAATTATAATAGCAAATATATACTTAATATATATAAACATACACACACAAATACACACAAAGTGCAATGGAATTTACGTTTTAAAACAACTTAATTAAAATACTGTCAAAACTTAAGCGCATTAAATTCCCATTCAGACTTAGCGAACGTAGTCGCGCGGACGATCTACATTACGTTACCAATAACAATATAATACTATCAACATAGCACCATCTCGTGATAAGACGCGACATACGATCGAAAATCGCGTTCAACGTAGGACGTTTGAACCGTTTCAAAAATAAAAAATAAACACATTCAACACAGACAAGCGCTAAATGAAAAAAGCTAGAATCATTAAACGCTGTGCATACAACATATATATTTTTTCGTAATATTGCGACAAAAAAAAAAAAAAATAATAAAAACGCAACGAAATATTTAATAACGCGTAAGTATATATATTTATAGATTAATATTATTTTTATATATAATATAGAACAAGCTAAAGCCGTTTTGTCGACAGTGCACATAATAATATAAAAATTTCTTTGCGAAAATAAAAAAATAAAGAAGCTGGAAAAAAATACACTCATTCAAACAAACACACACACACACACGCACGCGCGCGCGCGCACACACACACACACACACACACACACACACACACACACACACACACACACACACACACACACACACACACACACACACACACACACACACACACACACAGGCAAACATTGAATTCTTTTCACGTACATTAAAACGCGCTATATACTCTGTGTGTGCCAGTGTATAGGCCAGTGTGTGTGTGAGGGGAGATCTCTGGCAAAAGCTTTTAACCGGAAGCGCAGTCTCGGCGAATCGACTAATTTAAAAGTTTTCGCTGTCGGCCAAATACGCGAACGCGCGCGCGCCCACCAACACACACAAGCCCACTCCTGGCCCGTACGGAAACGCCGAATTTAATTTCGCAGAACAAAACGGTTTCGACGCGATTTCGCCGCTTCCGCCGCCGAGCGCCAAAGCCGTGTAATAATAATAATTATTATTATGATAGTAAATATATGTATTATATACGCATGCACGACAGGCCACCGCCACCGGTCTTCGGGGGGATTTCGTGTTTCTAGAAGAGCAGAGCCATCAGTTCGACCCGTTTTTCGCCCACTTATTATACGCGTACGACCACCGTCTTTGAGAGAGAGAGAGAGAGAGAGAGAGAGAGTGAAGATTAGGATTATGTGAAAAACGCCACTCTTGGTTAAAAAAATATGAAATTATACATACAATTTCAAGTCCCGTCAGACGAAGAGAAAGTTGAAACGTTTAATTTCCTCCCGGAGGCCTGGGTGAACCATTTCCATGGATCGTAGCGGAAAATATACCTCTGCGTGACAGACATAATATATGCGCGCTTTTCGTTGGTACCCGCAACAAATATCGCGTCTTGACCAGTGACCGCACATCGGTTTTATTTGATACCATTCGACTTTTCACCATCGGAATCCCGGACGTTACTTATTTACATATAGTAATCCCCAACAGCATTTAAATAAATATTTCACATTTTATGTGAAAATCATGATCGACGAAATCGCCGGCGTGGTCCCAATTCGGCCAATCGTACCTATCGACGAAATTGTGGTTTTTAGTAATTATGGTATTTACCACCAACATTCCACTGTTTTAGTCGATACAAAATAAACACAAAATGAAATCCATCGTGTACGATAATAATAATTAATAGTACTATACAAGATGATTCATCAATCATGCTCAGTGTTTGTCCTGATTTTTGCACTTAGCTAATAGTTATGCGCTTATTCTAAATCTGATTTTTGGAATTTTTACAATCCTATACACTCAAAGACTATATTTATGTACTTAATGTACTAAGGGTATTATACTAAGGATGATTATAGTCTATAGGTTTGTATGGGGACTATGAAAGTTTGAAAATTATATTCATTACCTAACATTAATAAATTAACGAGTTATAATTTTTAAAATTGTGTAAAACTACTGCGTACTAGAGTACTAGATTTAATATTAGTAACTAAGTTTTATGAAACATAATTTAATCAACGATTATCATATTTGTATCGCCACATGACAAATCTTAAATGATATAAAATATCCAAACGTTTGATAATAATATTATGGTCTATTCTGGTATACTTAAAATTTCCGAAAACCAGAAGAATTTAAATAAATTCTTTATTGGGCGATTAAAATGGGACGAGAATGCTTGGTGAATCATCCTATATATATGGATAATATATGAGTTGGTATTTGGTAGACGATTCTTTCGAAAACGAGTGTGATGACTGTTATTAGCTCTGTCGGAAATGATTGATGTGATTATTCGAGGGTGCCATTCAGTGCCTGCGCGCCGGGAACGACGATTATTGTTTCGAAGTGAGAGATGACGGACAATATAATACAGACAGAATGAAAGAGAGTGTGTTAGTGAGTGTGAGAGAGAGAGGAAAAAGGAGAAAGAGAGGAGAAGACTACAACGGATCGTGAAAGACATAATATAGCGCACGCGAATTCCGGTGAAACCTCGCCGAGTATTAATCATAAATATCTGTACAAAAGCCGCGTAGAGGTATTGTGGCGGCGATGTTTAATTTCGTTGGTTGCGAGTTATGACTATGGCGAGTATAATTGGTCGTGAAAACGGAAGGTATTGCATAATTTTTTGTACGTATCGTAATAATTTTTGCGTCGTAAAATAAATAAATTTCTGCCAAACATATTTATCGCCCGAGTATACAAATAAATAGACACACGCAGCAGTTACAAATTTAACAGTTTCATTTCGTCGCTGAACCGATGGTGAATTCGAAAATAATTTATTCGGAAAAACATTTGTCGAAAAAGGAAAGTAATTTTATTCTTTTAAAAAAAATATAGGTACTGTTTTTCGTTTTCATGAATAATATGTGACGTATATCGCATATATATATAAAAAAATATATATATATGCAAAAATATCGTGACGGTATTCCGAGTCGCCGTGATAACGCAAAGTCGTATTATAGCCTATATATAGGAATAAAAACGCGAATCTTCAGTCGTGCGAAATTACAGGCCAGAGTCACTGAGCCTTTGATGTCGACCCCATTTTGGGACGCGATTCGAATACTCAAAGGTGAGTGTATTTGTTAGTTTTTGTTTTTGTTTTCAATTCAAACCGCAGAGTAGTGTGTCGGCGCACAATCGGCGTAGGTCTAAAATGTGTCCGTCACACGCGCGTCTGTGGTACAACGTGGTTCGCGGGATTTCGTGCAGCGGAAATCTATTTTCATTATACCGTGCCGACGGAAATGGATAAGGCGGTATATTATGTTACACGCGAGAGATAGGAAAACGCGGTTCGGACCGGAAGTGATTGAGAAAAAAAAAGAAAAGGAATAAATAAATAAACGGGTCGTTGTTTATGTCCGAAAACGGCGTTTCCGACTCGGCGGCAGCGGTGTTGTTGTCGGAGCGGCTATACGAGGCGGAAATCGTCGGTTTTTACGAACCACAATGCGCCGCGGCCCGAGACGATTTATAATATTATGATATCATGTACAAAAGGTGTATGTTATCTTTGCCCTCGGTCAAATCCGTTTCGGTTCTAATAATGCGAACCTCGCGTAATCCCCTATATCTACCTATACTTAAGCACACATATATATATATATATATAATCTACTCCCTCGTACAATCGTATATATACGTCGATAATCTCGCCTTGACGGAGGATTTCACGCGTCACTGCTTAATATCGTATACCTACACTCGACGTTGACAAACAACTGAAATAATACTGTTTCGTTGCTGCGTGTATATATCTATAACAATACCTATATAACATTAATGATTTGACGTACACACAAAAGGGAGTACGGTGTTATTGCGACCGAGTAGGAATTAATAATGAAGAGGAGGATGAGGATGATTAAACGGCGACTGTGTATAGTCGTGGAGAGGAGAAAAATCACGGTCAATCGTGTTACGGTAGCGAATTTAAGGGGTAGCCATTAGCTTATAGCTCCGACAGGTCAATAGGCGAATGTAAGTTTCCAAACGAACCACTTTAGCCGGTAAAAGGTACTATCAATAAGCGAGTTCCTACGAGGAAAAAAATTAAGTGATATAATATTATATGTGATAATATATAATTAGGAAAAAATAATACCATTATAATATTATATTCTAAATTCTTCACGAATTGGAAAAACGTATAATATATGTTACAGTCGAACGTGGTTAATTCGAAGTTAAGAGGATCGGCCAGAAAGTTCGAATTAATCAAGAATTTGAGTTATCCAACTATAATAGACAATTCTAGGGACTGGGGAAAAATTCTAGATTTCGAATTAAAGAAGTTCGAGTTAATCACGTTCGACTGTATTTCTAAAAATATATTCCTACAGGAAAATTACAAAATTTGTCTGATCGTGTGTAGGAGTCGATGCGGCTGCAGTTTTATCGGAACTCCCAAAAAGTCTATCTCCAGCCTGTTATGATTGCAGTATTATAATGTACTAGTACGTTATTTCTGGAGGCTTTGTGTGTATTGTCTTGTCAAGGGACACGGATTCACAGCCAATTTAATCGTGTGCAAACAAACCAGATGACTTGCATATGAAATAGGGAGGTTTTATCATGGGACGCGCGCGTTTGGAAGCGGTGGCCGACGGAGGCGTCACGAGGACCTACTTTGCGCGGCGGCGGTAATTTTTGTTCACTTCCAATCACACAGGTGTTTTAAAACGTTATTCTACTAATCATTTGTAATATTTTACATCGAATAATATTATTACGTAATTTACGTTTATGAATCACAGACGCACAAAAGTACGACAACACACACACACACACACACACACACACACACACACACACACACATATAAGTCACAAACCACACACACACACAATTTCACACTTGAGCATTTATACTTATTTATTTTTATAACCATAGTCTTAAACACGCGATAACTAGTAATATATACTCAGTCTACTTTAGTCACATATACAGTCTCGTGTATTACGCGCACCCATATAATATATAGGCATAACGCACAGTGCACACCCACCAATCTATAGTTTATATACCTATACATAATATATGTACATATCAAGCACCTCGACGATAAAATGTTATCCTAAGTATGACATTATTATAAGGTACAACCCATAGGGTAATAATGTCGGTAATAATAATAAACACGCGTAGCGTTTTGTTTCTTTGCACACACTGCAGCAGTGGGTATATATTATATAAATCACGGGGATCATGCTATATAACGTTGCGTGCAAGCGGAAAAATAATACTCGTGCATTTAAACATAAAAAAAAACCGAACAATACAAAACGAGAAAAGCGCCTACACTAAATTACATAACATATATAATAATATTATACACCGTACTGGAACCGTTTAATCTACGTGCAAATCTCTGCAACGACACGCCTATATGTGCGAGTATTATCGTTGTGTTATGATAATATTATTATTTCGATACGATATAACACAGCTATATTTGCTCAATCGGTCGGTTCGATCCGGAGCCCACAAAAAGCTCCGGGGGGAAAAAATACCACCCGTGAACTCGAGTCGGATTAACGCACACAGGCGGAACGGATATTTCAAACTCGCGATCGCCGATCGGCTTTTCGCACAATAATATAATAACATTACACATGATGGGCGGTAGCATAGATAGGTAGGCAGGTGGCGACGAGTGTGTCACTCGACGATCGTATCTCTATTCGAGGGGTTCAGTAGTGGTCCGGGGCAGTGATATAGAAAAAACAAATGGTAATGTAATAATTATTGTCCTCATCAATATTAGTATATAATGCTACGGTGCGCGGCGTATTGTCCGTGGCAAGACGATATGTCACCGTTATACGAACAGTATACAAGTCTAACAGCAGAAGAAGTAAGTACTTACTATAGAAATTTAGACGTGAAAAAACGCGTACGAGACGATAATACAACACAGAACATCAATTACATTATTACGTTTGTCGCACACGCGTTGGAGTCGACGACCGTCTGATCAGCGTTTTTTTGTTAGTCATTTTGTTAATATGTTTGCCATATTATCGCCATATACATGCATTATCTGATCGTGTAGACGGTAATGTACGCGTTGTACTGTACAGAAAGAAAAGGGTCGATCGACCGAGTTTTAGTTTCGAAATTAGATTTTAATTAATTTAACGCTCGTCGACAAGTTGTGGATACATCAAATAGGTATATCATTAATTATGTACGTCATAAAGGATGATCGGTGCTATCGAATGACGACAATCGGCATACCTACAAACCTAACCTATGCCACCACTGCTCACAGGACAATTTTCGACGCTTATTTAATGCTTCAATAATGCGGACTTCTCCTTAACAAGTTACAATTCCATAAAATATTAATAAATTTCGAAATGGTCTAATTCTGACGGTTTGTCGTTCTAGGTACAATATATCTTAAAACTATAAATCGATTCCCATAAACTATCAAGTAGCGAAAAGCACTTCTACAAGTTAGATTTGATTATACATATGGATCGAGATAATTTATTTATGTCAAAATATATTTACGACTTAATTTACAATAAAACTACTGAAACACCGATCTAAGTAATTCGTCTAATAATGGAACTTAATTTATGGTAATTACATGTAACGAACGTTTATCGAATTATGTATTTATAAAGTTTTGATTAATCGTAGTATAAGAAGTTTGAATTTTGACTAGTTTAGACGGTTTTCATAGACACATATTAGATTATATTACACATAGAGCGATAATTGTAATGTAAATCAGTCAATAGCTCAAATTATTTAGTTTCAAAAAGGAATATTATAATATGACATCGTTATATTCGTTCTATAAATTATTTGTACGGCTGTACATTATTATAAGTATAGTATAAAGACGATGAGTTATCATTTTAAATCCACAAGATGATGGTACACGCTTAGGTACACATATAAGAGGGATGAAGGATGATTGAATAATCATGACTAATAAAAAATAGTGTAAATATAAATTATACGATTATCTTAACATTAAAACATTTAGAGATATTGACCGATTAACGCTGAATGAATATCATCTAAGTTTATACTTGTACACGGGTTTCGGATATATTTTACAAAATGTGTAACTTTCTAAGGGTCAGTTTCTTGTGAAATAATGCGTTCGTTTGTGTACGATTGCGTTACTCTTTTAATGTATTTTATTGTATTCACTTTATAGTTTCGCGCATATGGTGAAATGTGAATGTTAGAAAAAATACGTTTGGTTTGTTTTATCTTTATTGAAGCGTAACTTTGGAGCTACACTTTCGAGGTAAACCACAAAACGTATGTTTATGTCCTATAATTGTCCTATAATTGTCTAGTAATTGTTTTATTGTAGTAACAAAATTATCGAGGCAGTGATAATATTGATCGACACGATGGGTACTAATAATATACCAACGAACGTAATACATTGTTATAAACATATAAACGGTTTAGTCATTAGGATTAATATCTAAATTAATAATCTTACCATGTACGCTTTACATCTTAAAAGTATTCTTAATTTAATCTAACTGTAAACTTATGCTTATGGACCGGACAGTTTTTTAGTTACTCCTCTGTGGGTCTGTTGTTGTTCCAGCGAACTTTTGCACATCAACAGGTTCTTGTACGCTTGACGGTACTCGGAGCTCATGACCACGTAAATAATTGGATTGATGCACGTGGTCAAATATATTAGGACATATGCGGTTATGTTTAGCACGTGTAAGTCGTCCAGTTCGTGTGATGTCTTGCTAATGGTGATCGGCAAGTAGCATGTGACAAATGATGCAAATATTACAAGGATCATTTTTAGCAGCTTCTTGTCTTTCGACGACATCCTGTCAACGCCAATTGTACTCTGTTTGCGTGTCCTTGGAGAGGAGTCCTCTTTTGTCTGAAACACCTGTCCAACAATATTGTTATATTAACGTTTAAAGACATTTGCAGACAATTATGTTGGCTAATGATTCAAATAAATCGTAAAACTATACGATTTAATCAACGGGTTATATTAAGAAAGTAGGTAATTAATTATTATATTTTCAAAAAAGAATAATTGCAACTTATTAATTGTTATTCATTGAATATATTAAATTAAAATCGTATTATTAGTAATATTAAAATAAATCTAGTTTGTAATTATATTTCGTTACAATATTAATGATTGGTAATTTATACAAAATAAGACAACTGATAATAACGTCATATAGATTATTTTTCATGCATATAACTTATAGTTTTATATTTGTTTCTACTAGATACAGTTCATTATATTTTTTTATGGTGTTTAAATAAAGACAGGATATTAATAATTCTGTTATCTTATGAAAAAATATATTTTAAATATATTTGTTCATTCGTGTAGTTATTAGGTAGTAGAGTTATATATGTTATGACTATTACCAAATGTATACAATTGTATCCAATACACCTACCGCTGATACGACTTGAGTGATGGTGGCGTTGAGGGCGGACGATGGTGAACGGTCGCGTCGTCTGGAACTCCTGCGATCAGAGAAGGATATCGGTGAATAGCTCTCATCGAGTCCGGATGAACTAGGGTCGGCGATAATATCATGTGGGGAAAGGAAGTTTTGTTCCTTTGAATCAGTAGTGGAGCACGTGCCGGTAGCTGTACTGGATCCGATGGCCGAGTCTGTTGATATCTCGGGCACCTTGAAGCGGGTCTTGAGAGTGTAATAGGGTGTAGCGTCCGACGGCTTGGTATTCATCGTGTGACGTGAGTTAGTTGTCACCGTAGCCCGTGACTTGAGGGCTGTTTTTCGGACGATATAGAAAATCCGAGCATAACACACCACAATAGACAAGCAAGGCACCACAAATGCACCCATGAACAGGATTTCCTTTGGCGACCGACCAACAGAGTCTGGAAGTATGGAGCACGAGCCAACGGTCACATCTAAACCGAATTGGCCCCATTTTCCAAGCCATGTGGGTATCAGTAACCCAAAACCACCTACCCAAGTCACAGTCACCATAACGCCCAAATAGAATTTCTTATACAACCTGCAAACCAATTCAATGCACAATAAGTATCCATATATTTGCAAGTTCCAAAACGATTTAGAATGATGGGTTTGGCAAGCCAAACAATAATTTTCGTCTTGAAAACTTTTATATGAATTGCAAATATAGAAAATAACAGTAAAAATATGATGGCATCAGCTGTCTAATATACTTATTTGTGTCAAAATGTCATATATATATATGTAATGTTGTTATTTGTATATTAAAATTATTATTTTGGATTAAATTCACAAAATATAAAATTAATATCGTATGACAGTCATACTGCATCCGGTTCCTCGAACTCTGAGCTTAAAAAATATTTTACATTTTATGTATTATACTATTTTTTTAAACTAAAAAGTGTTCATGACGATGACAGCTAAAGACAAGAAAATTTCAAATATATTCATGAAACCTTCTATCAAACAAGTGACAAGTAATTTTCTGTGTATCTTCTAAAATTAAAGAATCCTGATAACAATAATATTTTTAAGTTAATTCATCCCACTAAATAAAATGAAAAAATGAAAAATGAAAAATGTGTAATTTAATTTAATAAATTGATTTAGCTGTTCAAAGTTTAAATATAAAATTAAATTACAAATATAATATACAGTTTATTCATTATTGTTTATAATAAATTATATTTTAAATAATTTATAAGATCTAAACAATTTCTTTTACTATTACAACTAAAATAGAAATAATTAGACAAAATTATATTCATATAACTATATAAGTACCTACTATATATTTGTTTTTTTTTTAAAACTTTTAGTGGTTAGTAATTTCTATTGTTTTTGGAAAAGTCGTTTGAAATATGAAATGGAAAAAAACCGTAATAAGATCGATTTAAAAAAATAAATAGTCATTATAAAAAATAGTAATACTCATTTACTTTGGGTAAAGCGATGGATGACCAATCATGATGTATCGATTGATGGTTATAGCCAGTATGGTAAATAAGGATACGGCTAACAAACCGTATCTGACTAACGGGAAGAGGCGGCAAAGCAATTGGCCGTGTATCCACGATCTGTACCAGAACGTAGAGGCAGCCAGTGGTAAGTTGAAGCAACAAAAACTCAAATCTGACACGCTGAGGTTGATGATGAATACTGCTGTTGCGTTACGCACCTGAAACATACAATCATTCAGTTGTGTTAGTTAATTAACAAAAAAATCTTAAAATTTACGGCCGTTAAAATGTTTAGACGCAGAATACATATAACAGATGTAATTTACATTATATTATCATATGTATCTAATGAAATTAATTAATTATTTATTACTATATTTCTAGAATATGGCATTATATTTTCAATTATAAAATTTGGTTTCGTAAGAACGATTTTATGATGTATATAATGAGTAATGACAGATTAAATAATTAAAAAAAGAATAACATGAAAACCAATCGATGGTAAGTATAATGTGGTTACCAGAACGTATCTGGCAACAAACAAGCAGAGGGGTCTGAGAGAGATAAGCAACTAGTAGAGATGACGTCCGAAAAATTGAATTATCGTTTTTGGCTGACACGTTAAATGACATAAAATGAAAAAAAGTATCCATTAAATGAGATGGGGGATAAAGAAATCTTCAATAAACTATATATCATATACACGTCCTATCCCAATATTATAAAGTTGAGAGCATGCAGTTGGACGCAAATGCGAATTACTCACACAAGAATTACTTTTCATATTTTTTTTTCCGAAAAAAATAACACAATGGATTTTGTGACTGTCTATTCGACAGAACACATACTATATGTATATGTATTTTCAGTGTGACTTTTTTTTTATATTTGGTTTAGAAAATGTGAAGTAAATCTATAAAATATATTATACTTCACCGATTGAATCACACAACTGATCAATATCGGTACCAAATTTGTAATTTTGTTAATAATACAATTTATATCAATCGCATTTTATCGAGATTAAATAATAAACACAAGTGACGTGAAAAATTGAGCTGAAGTAAGTTTTTCAGAAAAAATGTATAGTTTACAAAAGTTAATTTTGATTTGATAAAAATAGCACGTGACTTTATTAAACTTATACATTCCGGTTCAGTCGTCTATAAAATGTGACTTGATGAGGCAGTGACAGACAAATAACAGTACCATTATTTCTTGATAAATAAACAAATATATATTTGGATGTTTGAATGTCTATATAATATTTTTCTTTCCAAAATACAATTTATATTCGATATTATAAGTTTTGATAGGTTTGTTGAACTTATTAAAATGTTGAAAATGTAGTACATTTTTTCGTTTTTTCCTTTGGCTATGAAGAACTTGGAATCCTCTTTAAAACGATAAAATTACTTTTAACTGTATTGTGATGATATTCATCTTAGAATGTTTGAATTTAATAGATCATAAAAGTTGATACAATATACTAATATACGAATAAAATATTATACTATTACTTTTATCAAATCATATGTTAACATATTCTTACCCTATAAGAGTACAATTATCTTAAGACTATTTTTTTAGATTTAAAAAAAAACTACTGAAAATGTAGTTTTATTATTGAATGGCGTGGTAATCAATTTTCATTAGTACCATGCATTTTTATTAAGATCTAGAATTTTAGTATTGACTATAAACATTAAATTGTTTGAATATTAACCACATTTACAGGATTTAGAGAATGTTCTGAATATATTGATAGTTAAATTAATATAGATAATCAATACCTTTTAGACTGTGGAATGATCTCCATTCATCAGATACTATTATAGGTCCCAGCAGAACTTCTCTTTAGACAATTGAAATTATTATTTTTTTATATCAGTTTATCTTATACAATTTCAGTAGATCAGGGCGGGCCAAGCATCGGTTCACACCCTAAACAAACGCTCATTTATCTTTGTTTCAAAGATGTTTAGATTCTTCTTTAAAATATACCATGTAATATATTACGTAGTGAATAGAGTAGTCAATGCATTGACAATAGAATGTTTTAGTTTAAATTTTCTTGAGAAGAAACCGCCGAAAACCTATGCACAAAAATGTTCAACCTTTTAACATTGTCACGCATAACGGAAACGCGTACGGAGAAGAAACATAAATAATGGAAAAAAAGCATATGCATGTATTATATTATCAATGGTGCATTTGTCCGGATGCAGTTTACGGGTTTGAATAGTCTGCAGACTATCATGATTGTGGATTGTGTGTACAAATAATATGTGCTGGACAATGAACATTGTCGCGGTTGAGGATTCACCTCACTCGGACGAGTGTTTTACGCGTAAGGTTTTATTTTTATTTTTCGGTTCACAATAATTGACATTTTACATTTTCATTGTTGCGCTTGCATCACGGAATAACAGGATTTATGACACTACAAAGTGTCTACTCACGCAGTCACGCGAATTTATTTAGGCTTGCAGTACGTGATACTATAATCGGATGATGATGTAATTCATGATGATAAAATAACATTTTGGATTATTAAAAAACTATGAACATTAAAACGATTAATTGTGCCACGTATATCATATACCTACCCTAATATAATTAATATTGTGATGTGCAAACAATATTTAAAAAAAATAACAAATGCGATTGATAATAATTAATATAAGCTCTGTTTTTACGCCGCAATGTACTTTACATATATTATAATTTATAATCTAAAATAAGATAATTTTACTAACGGTTTACAGTTAACTCAAATATAATTATTTTGGTAAATATAAGTAATCAATAGGTATCTCAGTTAGTCATACATATTGCTCATTTGTATTGTCTACTGTTGCTTTTTTTGCTGCGATAATGAGTGATTTGGTAAACGTCGGTATCTAGGTTTTGTGTAATAAACCTATTATCTTACTTGAATCGAATTGTCTTTGCCACCACCAGGGAATAATCGTGTGCAGCTATAACGTCTGATGCCGACGCACAATGCAAACTCATTAATTGCTGAACCCAGTAGAAGGCTTAAGTTTATTAATATCAATTTATTTAATAAATGACACTCAGTGGGCCCATAATATAGTAAAGGTTATTACAAACGACGTAACTGTTGACAGGCTGTATAAAACAAAGGTTATATAGATCTCAGGATCATAGTAAAAGATGATAAAATACAAAACCACTGAATGCACACGAAAGATTCATTAAAAACAAATTATAACTGTAATAACTATTAAGGTGTGACGAGACAGCTTAAAAGTTAAGTACAATACCTTTCGTGGAAAACGTTTTTATTATAAAAGTTTGTTTTATATAAATACATTGTTCTACCTTCTAAGACATAATAATTTGTATCGTTATTATCCTACCTAATATTATATTCTGTAACGATATTACTAATTTGTAATTACAAATAAACTGTATAAACCCGCAATGGTATAATGGCAATTGGAAATTATTATAATTTTTATTTTTTATATGCGTTACATTATTATAGACATGGCATAAATAATGCAATACAATAAAATAAATTATGCATAAACTATATATTGTATTCAAAACATTACATTTGTAATTCGTTTATGTAAAAGTTATATTATGTATGTTGCACAGTATAGAATTTATTTTAAAAAAAACAGGATTGTATTATTTTTGGCTTTCTAGGTGACAATATTATTTGAAATAAGAAACAGATGATACTTTCCAATTTTAATCAAAGAAATCAGTTTCGAATAATCTTTTGTACGTATATTAACGGCTGTCAGATTTTTAAAAATTTGAATTACATTTATTTATCAGGTAATAATAATATGCAGATTGTCGTAGATATACATATACTTAACCTCTTACCACGTGTTTAATTTTATTTTTTAGTATTTGTTTTTATTACATATATTATATTACCAGCTGAATTAGGTACCTATCCGGCGTTTACCGGAAAAAAATTGCCATTTTTCAACTACTTTTATGTGTAAAACGTTGTGCGTGCAATGTTTTTTTAAGTGTAAATGATTTTATATTTTAATTTATAGCCATCCCGACCGCGTTGTCCGTGAGATTCGCTTGTGATTATGCGAGCAGTATATTATTATCTAGGCAATGTACCTGCTGTAGATCGTGGCCAGGGTCCACGATGGTGCGTACGTAAGTGTTAGTCTAAAGTATCATAGTTATACCAAGTTAGTCATTTTTACTTAATTCAATCTACGGTGGATTAATACAGTAAATTAATAAAAAATCCTATCCTAAATTCCTAAACTAACCAAACATAACAATTAATACTTAAGTCTGACGAATAAAAAAAACCAAACATTCGTATGTATAAGATAAAGAATAAAAAAAAAAACAGTGTAAAATCAATGAAAAAAATTAGTCTATCGAAACCGTGGTTCGAACTCGAGACACTGTACTATAATACACAAGCTTATGGCATTAATAATAATAATAATTATTACTAAGACCAATAGCAACCATTTATAAATAAAAATGTCCATCGTTAATCTCAAAATCCCTGTTTCAGAACCTCCCCGGGTTGGACCTTTTATTTACCTTTGGTTGCGACAAAATGTAGTCTAACTTTTTCCCCAAGGTCTAATCTATCTCTGTACCAAATTTCATTGTAATCAGATGAACGGTTGAGGAATGCATAAAGGACAGACGGTCAAACATTCATTTTTATACATATATATAATACGGACATTTACCTGGACATCTAGTATATACATATAATATTATGTTAAGCAATATTTTTATTCATGTTATGGTATGGTGTTCGACGTTTGTTTAATATATAATTGTATTTTTAATAAATTAAAAATTGTTTCAAAAAAAATATATTTTAAATTTAAATATTTTGGTAAAATAATATTGAATATAATAAATTAATACAATTTGTTTTAGTGAACAGTTAAGTAGAAATTAAAAATGTCAATTAATATAGGACTGATACCCAGAAATAATACGATACAAAAGTTAAATTACCGATTCTCTAAAAATTCAAGGCTAGTGGTGAATGTACTTTAAATAATATTCAAATTATTTAAGGTTATGAAATCATTTTTAGTACGACTAAGTTTTCTTAAGAATATGGTCGTTGGAATATATTATTCATTTTAGGGCCTGGATAAATTATGCATCACCAAGTACAAGTAAAAGTAAAATAAAATTAATACTTAGACAAAAAATAAATATTGCTGGTAATTATAAAGCACTTTCCAGTAAAAAAAATGTATAAATGGCACTAAAAAGTTTTACATTTTACGTTATTTGTTTACTGCCAGCTATTACTAAAAAGCTATTTACGTGTGTACGTACTTTAGATTACATCGACACGTAGTGATAGTTAAAACTCTCGAGTCCTTAAATAATGCAATAATTTAAGCAATATACTAAACATAGGACAATTTAAAATCAAAATTAATATCAGTTTCGTAAAGTTACCTTTAAGCATCGTTAAATAAAATTTAGTTGCAGAATAAAGACATATTCTAAAGTTTTTCAATCTCATCATTCAAATGGATTTATTTGAATGTCTGATAAGAGTAGTAATGTCACTGTGTGTATTATAGTTATTTGACAGCCATTTTATTTTATCGGTGCTACAGTATCTTTTTTTTACGTCTGTTCATAAAACAATACACACACACACACACACACACAAGTACTACTGGAACAGTTATGTTTTATAGAATTACAGTAGTTAAAAACAGGAATAAGGGTAAAGTACTAAAGTGACCACTATTAAAAGGCCAAGTACACGATTTGATAAAATAAAAATAATCATAATTTAATCTAAAAATCAATAATAATTCTTTTTTTCAGAATTATTGTTGTTAAAAATATATCATAAAAATATTCGACTGCTGAAACTAGGAAAAAAATATACAGGTAATAGGTAAGTAGGTACCTATTACCAAATAGTATATTATATTATTATTGATAACAATTGAATTTTGATTATTATTATTGTGGAATGTTTTAAAATTTTCAAATAAGTATAACGTAGGTACCCACATGTTTTTAAATTTCATAAAAATGTACACATTATTTTAATACGTAGGTATATGAGTTTTTTTTCAAATTTATTTCAGTACCAAATGTATTTATTATAAATTAGAATTGTAAAAATGTCAGAAAAGATAAAGTAATAATAATTGTTATTGGAGTATTGGACACTCACCTAGCTTCGAAACTTTAACGCAGGATAGTAATGTGTGTTCCGTATTATATTCAAAAGCAAAAATAAATCAATGCATTTGAAAATCAATTCTATAAGTGGACTTAAAACTGAGCTTTTAAATATTCCTTTGAAAGTGTTGTCGCTTAAATTTCTCATACATTTTTCAATAGTTTTACCTTACTTTTATAGAAACTTTGAGAAAATCGAAAAATGATTTCTTTAAAATACTATCCAAATCAGATTTTCTAGTCTTTATAGCGACTAAGTAAAACTTTTCGAAGCAAGAAAAAGCGCAAGCGGAAAATCTATAAAATGTTGTTTAATAAAACATCAATATTCAATAGTCATGGATTTGCTCAAAATCTAAATTATGCTACAACAAAAACCATTTAGATGCGAGTATTGTGACTATAGACTTGTAATTTTCAATAATAAACTCTATTATACAGTTCATTTCTAGTAAAGATAGTAAAATCCATTTTAAGTTTACAAAAAATTTCATCACGAATATATAAAATGTTAATTTGACATAGGATAAACATTTTTTTTTTATAAGTATAAGTTATTTAAGATTTTGTATACGTACCTACGCACATGGCTTCCTACGTATATGTACTTTTATATTATAAATTAATTTCTCTCATTTCTTTTTTATTTTGTTTGAATTTCGCGAGAATGACATGTGTCACAAAAACATACATTTTTAAAGCTATTAGTAATGTGAGATCCGTAGAACTTTTAAGTTATAACTAGTTATCCCAGTTATAACTTATAAGTAATATATTATGTAGGTGTTGATTGTATAATTTTAAAACTTTTACAACGACTTAGTTTTTTTTCAAAATATTTCTAAGAATAAATTATTTATATTTTCAAATATTTTGGATTAAAATATTCAAATACTTAATTGTATTTTTTTTACAGTGTTCCCTAATAATTAATAATATTATATAATTTTTACAAACAATTAGTTTATTATTTAGAATATATAGATGGATTCAGATTAAATTATTGCCTAATAGCACTGCACACTTACACTTAATCCGATACACGTAGGTACAATATTAGTGGAAAATTCAATTAAATCCGTAACAAAATGAGAAGCGTGAAAATCTGTGATGGAAAAAAAAATTAGTATACCGTTCGTATTGATTAAACGGTGCATAGTAATTTACTGACACTTAACAACAACAAAAAACATATCCTCAGACTAATAAATACGTAAAAAACAGCAATTTAGTTTTGAATAACGATTAAAAAAAAATAACTGTGCGAGTTGGAAAAAGGAAAATGTATTAAATATTTATTTCAAATAAATGTATAGGACATTTATGATAATGGTTTTGTGTTGCACCGGTTACCTCTATAATTTCTCGTGATGTATTAACGGAACTTTCATTCATAGTCCGTTTGTTTTCAGAGTGTGAATACCAAAAATACCGCACTGGGTTTCTTTGTATGCGTCCATCGGTTTTCGCGCAATACCTTTACTATTCGCTACTCGAAATAATATACGTTACATTTTACTGGAACAATACTACGTAATAAAATGCCAAAATTCGCGCCCCAGATATTATTGCTTTTTATTCGTGGGCGAAATCAATTAACTTTCACAGCGGTTGAGGACGAGGGTTGTAAGTAAGAAGGCGACCATAACGACGGAAAAAATAACAATATTTATATATATATACATATACATTATATTGCGTTTATACCCCAACAATATTTTTGTTCGCTCCGGAGGCTGTAGTGGCGCCAATTCATGAACGTACACAGCGTGCCCTGTCACGAAGGTCACGTACCCGCCGCGACCGCTGTGCATTGGTTGGCCTTTGTATTTTTATGCGTATAATTTGTCCAACGAAAGAATAAGAAGTATAACAGACACTAACTCACACACACACATACATATATATATATATGGTGAGATAAAGAAGCAAGAAGATGGAAGAAAAAAAATGTATTTACTGTTCGGGTCTCAGGACCATGGTCATTTTGTAATACTGTCACGTTTCGTCGTTTTTCGGGACAAACAACAATTTTTACACAAATCTTTCTATTGCACGGACAACAAAATCAAGCTTACGCATATATTCTGTATAAACAATAAATATATTTACGAGTAGTTTAAATGCAACAGCCCACGAATATTTGGTCTGTGAAAAATAATATTAACAGACGCAAAAAAAAAATAAACTTTTAAGTATGTATATGAATTCTAAAAATAACCTTGCAATATTCACAGCGTCATAATAACAATAGTAAACAGTATCGTGAAACGCCTTTGTACGCAGATATAAAGGCTCGGTCACGTGACATAAATCTCATAAGATTATATATATTATTTATTTTTTCAAAGCGAAAAAACAGTTTTCATAACGATGACGATTTTCATCTTGAAATACTTGACATGAGTTGTATGACAATTTAAATTTGTTATTACTTAATAGCACATTCCATTGGAAACATACGGGAAAATTGGTTCAATATGTAATTTATTGTTAGTAGAATAATTTGATATAAATAGAAAATATTAGAGGTAGGTACCTATGTTTTTTACGTAAATTTAAATTATAATTACTTATCATTTTTAAATAGAAAATCAGAACTAAAAATATTAATAGATTTTAACTTTGTAAATTATATTATCATCTTGTAGGTACTTAACATTTTAATTTAAATAGGTAAAAATAATTAAAATCGTATGCAATATTCTATGAAGGAGTGTAATAAATCAATCAAGATATATTTAATATTTATGTTATGCAAGTTGAAAATTTGAATTAAGGTTATTCTCCTTATTTTTTTAGACATAAAATATGTATGATAATCGATTTAATACCATTATATTCATCATCGATGCAATTTACTGTTTTTAAATGCAATTCATGTCTTATGGTAATAAGTGTATCTTCTTATGATGTTATTTTAATTAATCATATTTAATATCATTGTTTGTGCCTATACCTAATATTATTTTTACTTTTGTTCGGAAACTATGGCTAGTAATATTTTGTAGGCGGGTTATGGTTAGTCGAGGAAAACAGGGATGTGGGGCGGAGATTCGTCACTAAAAACCCGTGTGGTCACCCATCCGGGAACTATCGATGCCGGCCGTCGGCCGAAGCTAAAGAACACGTTAGTGACCGAGGCTAACCACTGAGTCATACCGGACCCTTATTAATAATTGTATATAAGTATTTATTAGAAGCTAATAAAAATATTATAATAAGAGTATAATAATATTAATGTCATATTAAAGTATAAATCATTAGTTTTACTTTTCTATAAATAACATAAAGTTTAAACATATATATATAGAATATTAATGAAAATTAGTCATTAATTAATCATCAGACATAATATTATTGTTATTTTTTTTTAATTATTATATTTGGTTTTTATTTTTAGACCGGATCACTCGTCGTTCTTAATTTCGTATACCTACTTGGGTTAGAATGAAATGTCCATATACCGTAGTTTATAAAAAATTGGTTATTTCCAAGTGGATGAACTTTCGATCAGATAGAGGGTAAAGTTCCGAATAAAAAGGTTTTCTACGGCATTGTTAAAGCCGACAGTTTTTTCAAGTAAAACCTACAATGGATTTTACGGACCATTTATAATCATTTCAATATATATAAAATTAAATTCAATTGTTTTAAATTAAAACCTATAGTTCAGCTCATATATTCTGTGGAATAATTAAACATGTATTGTTGTATATCGGTGATGAATTTTGGAATTCAAAACAGTCAATTTAGAGAAAGATATTGAATTATATAATTCCACAGAATATCTATACTCGAGAATGATAAACAACCTCACATATATATCATGTAAAGAATAGACCAAAGTAATATTAATGATAAAAATCAGACTGTAGGACAGACATTGGGATTATCGACAAGACTACACAGAACCATTAAGTATTTAACACATAATTTCATAATTTCAGAACCCATGTGATTTAAAATATCACAGTGATAAAACAAGAGATTTAGTAAAATAATTACGTTAAGTTAAAAATTGTATGTAGGTAAGACATAATCACTAATTAGTAGATAGAGTTAAATTTGTTAATTTTGAGTATGTAAATTGTAAGTGATCAAGTACTTTGAAAATGTATCGCTAAATCGTTTATGTATAATACGTAGGTTTTGCAATATTTAATAAATAATAATAGTTATTATTTTATAACTATAATGATTTCACATTAAATAATAAAGTAAGTAAAAACATTTTGTCACAGTTCAATAGAATAAAAAACTAATAGATATTAGTTAACAGTAAAAATATTTTACATATTATGCTATGGAAATTATTACAGAAAAGATTTTTTTTTCATTCAATCATAACAATACTGTTTAGACCGTTTGGAATTTCATGACTGTATCAACATCGCTGTCATGATCAGAAATTGAATTACTGAGATAAAAGTTTTCGTTTTTCCTGAAATAAGTTATTGTAAGAAATTGATTTCTTTACTCTGTATATATAAAGCAAAAATATATGCTATTATAAATACTTTATTTAAGTATCATTAGAATTTCACCCACGAAAGAAACAAATTCAAAAAACATAATTAATCTAATTTAAGGGGGAAAAAATTGATTTTATTTATATTCAACTAAATATCTGCAAGGTAATATTGAAATATTATAATATGTATTTATGATAATTTGCCCCCAAATACTCACTAAGATACATATATTATGTGAGTATACATATAATATAGTGAGTTAGTGGGAGACATTCGTATATGGATTATTTATAATAAAAATATTATGTAAGGTGTAGATGACTTTTCTTATCTACTAGTTTACTAGTTTATTTAAAATAGTACTTACTTATGTATCTATAGTGAGACTTGCGTTGGATTTTTATTGAAAATATTATGAGGAAAAATTTAACCGATAGATACAACTACTAAAAGAATACCTATACGGCTATACTGTATAGACTTAACAGTTTATATCGATTTTATTTTGGCCATCGTTAATTGTTTAACCTGTTATATGGATCGACGAATATTTAAAATTCAATGGTTTTAAAAATCATAAAATTAAAAAGTAAAACATTGTTGTGAAGATTTATTTTCATAGAATGTATATTGTACAATATGCCGTAAATATCATAAAAATATTTGCATCTATCACGCATAGTATCTTTTGATTATATTTAGTTTGATAATTGTTAGACCGTACAGGAAGTATGGAATAATTTAATTTTAATGTCAACTGGTCACAATATATAATGGGAGAGTCTGAATCCGAGAAAGGTTTATTTACATATAATGGCAATCAAAGGAAACAGCATATATTACAGTTCTGAACTAAATGTAATATACGTATAATACGACTTATTTAGTTGGAAAATTATTATAAATGTTACCAAGTATTTATATCTGATTATTGTATTTTATATAGAGAACATTGAAATGGTTTAACTATAAGGTTTTGATTTCATTTGTTATCAATAATTTTTTATTAAAATATAAATTGTGATTTCGTGTTATATTCAAATTCGTTGCTACTTTCAAGCGTTTGAAAAAGTAATGAATCAATCATTAATTTCTAGATTCCTTATAGATCGTTTTAATAAGTTTATATTATTACTGTATACATTGTTCAAAAATTGTAAATTATTTAATTTACAATTTAATTGCTGTATAAATTCAATTATTATTTTTAATGAAGCCTTTTAGGTCCCTTTGGAGTCAGGTGTGCACGCTATCATATATTATAATTTCTAAGTATTTATATCGTTGGGAAAATAAGGTCACAAAATGAATGTTTTAACTATATATGTATTTTTTTTTAAACACTATTTTTATGTGTGATATGTTTATGATTTAAATATTTCACAGCAAAAAATATAATTTAAGAGATTTCCTAACATGGTGTAGTTAACAAAATAATATCATGTTTAATTTTTGAACCTATTTGACATTAAGATAAACTTTATTGAAAACATAATCATTTGACTATTTTCATTAAATAGTTACTATAAAAATTAGATGAATTGCACAATAATACATGGTAATTAATACTTTTAAAGAAAAAGTATTATAATCTTAGGATAAATTCTTAATTTTTATCATGTTATAAATTATTTGTATATTTTCCATATCCATTAACGGAATTTTAAATTATGAACATATAGTATTGCAATTTGCAATACCAAATTATACTTATTTTCAGTAGTTTCGGAATGTTAGAAAGATTAGTTAGAACCATCAGACATAGTGACAAACTTTGACTTCCAAAACAGAGGTATTCCAGAATGCCTGAAAGTTTCGTTTTCAAAAGTAGAACCTTTTATATAGTATTAATTTAACCAAATTTAAGTTCGGCCCGACTCGAGTTTGCCGTTTATAAAAGAATGCACACGAGTTAGGGTTAATTTAAAATCGTGTTTTAAAATATGTAATGTAATTGTTTGATTGTATAATAAGTATACAATTTAAAATATAAATGTAGATACTATTAAATAAAATATTATACACAAGATAAATGTTGGTATTTTATTTTTAATAATTATAATTAATTTATGTAATTTTATATTTAAATAATGAGAATACAGGTTAACAAGATAATAATATTATGTAAAACAGTAAAACACATCTGGAAACCAACTTTGAGGTGTAAAAAAATGATTGATAGTTTACAAGAAAAGTTTGTTACCTAGAATAAATTAAATTTTATATGAACAAAAAATATAACTTTGGATGTGAAAATCGTAATAATAGAGAACGAAAGTATCGAGATGCCGTAATTAGAATTTGTTTTTTATTTTAAACAAAAGAATATACTATATCAAAGAAATTTACGGAGCAAAATTATTATTAGGTATTCATTTTTTTATCTCACTTAATATTTTTAAGAATAATTGACGACATTCACATAATAATTTTATTATACAGCTTGTTCTATGAAGCATCATTTTTTTTTATAAGTTAGTTTTTAATAAAATATTTACATTTTATGATTCAAAGTATTATATTTCATAAAAATGAATGCCAACCTAATTTATAGTTGAATTATTATATAAATATTTTATACATTCCTTTTTTATTATTTATTTTAAAGCAGTATTTTAATAAAATTAATATAAAAGAATAAAGAATTGGCAACGAACTGTAAAACCACTAAAAATGTCTACTTTTTTTGAAAAATGATGTCAATTTTTTAATAATAAAATGCAAAAACACTAAAAAATAACCAGACAAGAATAATTGTATTAAAATTTGCCAAAGATAAAAGATAATAGTGGATGACAGAACTGGCTAATGACATTATGGTAAATTAACTTCAAATTAATTATTCATTTTTGGGTTCAACCAAAAATATTACCCAGAACTAAGTTGCACTCGAGAATCTCGGCCATATTTTGTAAAAACAATATGATTTTCAGAAATATCATAAATATACATTTTATGATCAAATATTAATATAAAAACTCAGTATTAATTCCCAGTGCATACAAATTTATTATAAACAGAAAAATATTCAACAATTTGAAAACTTGTTGAAATAAAAACATAAATTAAATTCTGTAAAAACGTGATTGAGTTATGGACTGCACCCGCCGGTGTGTGTGTGTATGTGTTGTAACATATATAGGTACTTAATTAAATATAAATTCATCAATATACAATTATTACAATTTTCGTTTGAATTGTATATAATTAGTTAGTAGTTACCTATTTTTTTATTTGTTTTATATATAGACGGACTCAAGTCCCTTACAATATTTTACGCGCCAACACGTTAATAATAATACGGTGGTACGTTGATGCCCGTGTATCGTATTAGGTATATCGGATTATATAGGATATTTTGTTTTATAGAAATTATACAAACACTAACACTTAGGTACGTGTACATGACATAATAATAGTATTATATTATATTGTCGTTTTTACGGTATTGACTGGAGTGACATATACTACGATGTTACCATTTATAAATAAAATGTATGCATTGTCATCATATCCGATCGAATTACAAACGCTCTGTGTATAACTTATGCGCATTTTACGTGTAATAAAATATCGTTTCAAAGGGCCACACGCTCTCACAGCACGATAAAACAAGGGTCCTTAGAATTTAAATATTTAAATACGTCAGTAAGTTCCTAGAAAATTAGAGCACTGCGGCGGTTACTGTTTTGATTTTTATTGTCGTCAATCATGATATTGTAGCCCATCGAAAATTGAAAATAAGCCATGTGACGTCTTCAGACCTGTTCACCGGGCGACCGAGACCGACAGCAATTATACGCTTCTATTTGAATATTATCCTCGATTTTTTTTTATCTTAATCCTATCTTTTAGGTGAAGGGTCGAATTCTAACGGTATTTTAAATATTCGGAAAGCGAGTTTCGTAAATATGACATTTCTATAATATTGTTGTTTAGTAGTTATATTAAGTATAATGGTTGTTTCTGGGGTGGCTGCGAAGTATCAGAAACCACTGTTAAAGGGCACTGAATAAATAAAACTAAACATTTTATTAAATTTTGATTCCTTTATGTCTGCGAGACATGAAGACTAAAATACAATTCGGACAAAAAAAATTTAGGGTTGTGTGTAAAGTGTAAATCATTGGGTGTGAACCGAACATTTATGTAAAATATTATGTGTATGAAGTATGAGATAGGCCGTCGTTGCACACGGTTATTTTAAATTTCGCATATCTCTTTGAATATTATGGTTTTTTTTTGCATAGGATTTTTTCAGAAATGTATTTTTTATGTACCTATATATTTTACTATAATAAATAAACATTAAATCCATTTTTATTGTCGTGTACACCTTTACGTTAAGACCTCAAGAACGTCATATTTGTTTGCAAAAAGTAAGCCTGATTTGACTGAAAAATACTTTTATCACACTTAATTTTTCGTAAATAACAATTTCAACGTATTTTTTTACACAAATATTTAAAATTGTAATATTTTATTCAAACGACGCGCTTGTACATATGTATATATATATATGTATATAATATAATACATATAGTTGCTAATGCTACCAGTACGTGGGTATATCTTTATTGAAATAAAAAATAATAAAACCGAGAATAATGACGGTTTGTTTATGTACCTTTATGTACACAGACATATTAATAATAATATGATTTGTGGCGATGGATATATAAGCTCATGAATGTGTTCGGATGGAATAGTATTTTTCTTCGGTACCTAGGCTCATTTATTCGGAAAGCTCCGAAAGTACCTATAGCAAGTACGTACAATTTATACGGGGCCAGCAAATCATATTGTCATTTAAATTGATCGCATCAGATTTACGGAACCTGTTGTGAAATGTATTACCGTACATCAAAATAAAATATGCAGCACGACAAATTATTCGAGCCAATTGGCCTTTCCGGGCGGTTCTCGTCATTTTATCTCGTCGAATAACAACTTCAGTGATTTTCGTGCGGTGTTCGATAACATAAACAAACGACGTATTCAGTGCCGGATTTAACGGAGCAAATATATAGACATTCGCCGACTTGGCCCACGTGACTCAGCCCCTCATAATATTTTTTCTTAACTACATCAAAAACAGAACGGAACATGATCCAATCCAATATAATTCCTGGAATGATGTGTCATTTGCGTATACGTCATTTTTTACGGGGCAGGGAGGAAGGGGTCAGAAAAAACAATTTTAAACCTAGTTAAACCTGCACATTAAAATAATAAATGATGAAACATAAATTAGGCACATAATATATTTAATACATATTATTTCAAAACCACAAACAATCATAATAGACGATTTAATTTAATTGTTGTGTATTAATTATGTACTATTAGCCACACGGACACACATGCGTCATCGCTGCAGCGTTATTCTTATTGGCGACTGTCGGTCGGTCAAATTTTATTCTTGTAATAATTATATTTATAAAATTAATGAATGGTTATTGATTACTTGATTAGTGTAATAGGTAGTGTGCCATCTATTGGATATGAAGAAATAAAAATACTAGCCATTTCTTGTATGTTTTCTTGTAAAACGCCTTAACACTACGAAAACTATTTTATACAATTTTAAAAGAGGCCTATGGGGATCCGACTCTTACATGCACCCTTGTACATTTGTACACCCTTGTGTTTATGGTGCATATAATATTATTTATTGTGGAAATAAGTAATAACTAATAACTAATAACTACATCTCAAATTCATACTATTGACTATATATACTATGCAGGTATTTATTTTTAATGCCTATGATTAATCGTCTATGGTTGTAAATATTACAAATGTAAGATATTTTACAAGAAAATAAAGCAGGGAGAGTCTTTACAAGTTTACAACCAAGTAGTATTTATACATTATTGATATTCGTTTTTGCATATGGTTTTCTAAAAATTCTCATTTAATATTAATATTTCACTTAAATTAAAACTTCATAGTTACAATTTTGATTGCTTATTTGGTAATTTACAATAAGAACAGAAAGCAAAAAGAAGCGTTACAAACAAGTAGTTTTAAGATTTTTTGTAGGTATTTATCTACACAATTTTTACCATACATAATTTTACTTAAAATATAGCTATTTAATTACAATTTTAATGTTTATTTTTATAGATATAAATATATAAAGTAATTGATTTGAAGTTAATTAAAATAACTGAAATCAAAATATTAATTAAAAATTAAAATGTTGCCTTAACCCCGAGTAGTTATTTTATTGGGTCTTTTCTTATGCTTGTGGACTGAGTCTTTTTTCTTAAATTCACCACTGGACCTATACTGTCTGTGCTGGGTGTATATTATATGATTATTAGTGCTAGGAAAATAAAGCACTTAAAACCTACAATAAAGGTAGTAAAAAATTTCCAATAATGCTATAAAAAAAAGCATTTTAATCAAGAAAATGCAACTAAAAAAGACTTGAACATTTTTAAGTTTAGCTGAAAAATATTTTTAATATCAAAAAATAATTTATTAAACACATTTTTATATGTCCACACAAAATAATTCTTAGAAAAACTAAGCACAATTAATAAATATTGAAAAAAATAAATTAAAATTGTTTTATTAAATGTCGATAAATGTCAACGTATTTCGTAACCACTACTCCCCACACGGTAATCACTTTGATAAAATCTAAGAATCTATTTTAAGAAATATTTTTCGATAAGGCGATAATATTTCACTACGAAATCACAAAATAAATATATATAATAATACAATTAAAATAAATTAATAAATAATAATTTAGATAAAATATGTACGTAAATGTTCTAAAAATGTTAAAAATGCGTATAATTAACAAAAACTAATTAAAAAGCGAATAAACTGACAAAAAAGTACCGAAAAAGCATCTATTTATGAATATCATAGGAAAATGCAAAAAAAATCAAAATCAAAATTGCATATTTGAACTCTGTGATGACTGAATCGAATTTTGTTTTTGATTAGCTGTGTCCTGTAGTACTATGAAAGAAAATGCAAATGCTACAAAATTCTAGCCCTAATGATTATAATACATAATCACTACACTGTTGCAGCAATATTAATGTTGCTATTATATACTATAGTGTATAGGTTTGCAGGGTCGTTCTAGTGTCATCAATGAAGAACATCGTCTACTTCGAACACTTTGATATAAAATGACATTGTACAATAATGTTTTCTAAAAACACGGTTCACTCATATGTAAGTATATGCGGGAGCTGCGGTTTGAAAACGAGAAATAAAAATGAAGGTCTCGTATTAATGGTACAACCGGCGGTGTATATATTATATGTATATAAACGGTTGAACGACGACTTCACCCTTTAGGGGATCCCACGATGGCGGTTGTATGTGAAAACGGTCATTTTTCAATACTCGGATATCGCGGCCTATGGGCTAACGGCTGGCCATTTATCCTCGCCAACATCACACAGCGGGGTCAATGCGTGACCACCTAAATAAAGTTTGTCGATTTCATCTCCATTTCCCAAGCATATGCTATAATAATAAATTATTTTTAAGAAAAACCTACGTCCAAAAGAGTCATCTGTTTTATAGCGTACTTCGCCGAGTGTCCTCCCCCCTCATCCATCCACTCTTGCAATGCTCGAAACATTTTTTTTTTTTGGCCTAAGGGTGAGAAACTAATATCATTTCGAAAGACAAGAGAAGTATAGGCTTTAAACTAAAAAAAAATATAACTCAAACACAATGAAGCACCCTACACAGAATAACGAAAATTCACGGAGCACGGTTTGCATATTTCGTGGAATGACAAATAAGTCTTTTGATCTTCAACTACACATCACTAAAGCCTACCTTATTTCATAACACATATATTATTAGTTTCTGGATTATAGTATATAGTCAGTTAAAGGTCGTTTAACCGATTTTTATCTGTCGTACATATTTTTGTCAACCGGATTTACCAAGAGTTATTAGGGTCATTTGAAATAAATCGGTTTGTCAGACTCATGCGTGCATATGCATGCACACAACACAGCATTATTAATATATCAAATATTTTATAACTAATAGGGGTATGTAAACATGAGCACTAGTCAATTTAATATATTTTGCATAAGAATACCAAATTATCAATGAAACAGAGTTAAATTCTAGATAATATAAGATAATGTAATAATTATGATTAAATTTAATAATAAATAATATAACGCCTGCAATATAGCCAATGTATAATATTTAACCAGTAATATGTTAATGTGACTTATGATACATTTTTTTAAAGTGTAAATAAATAATACTTTTCTTCTATAATTACATCATTATAGTACCTAACTATCGTTGAATGAAATATTTTAAGCGAATTGAATGAATTAAACGTTTGACAATTTATTATCTAACATTAATTAGTTTAAAATATTGATTATATAAGTTATTCGACTTCATTTTGCATAAAAAAATATAATTTAACCCTATTTAGGAAAATAGTTGAATTGCTTATATATCTTTTAATCTCAGTCTTCTGAAGTTCATGCAATTAAAATATAACAGATTCTCTTATTGCAAAGCTATACCAATTATATATATTTTAATATACTTTTTCAAAATTAAAAAAAAGTTTATTTTTGATTCAAAATTATATATAATATATACCTACCTAATATATATTTTTAAAAATTAAAATCATTTAAATTTATATAAAATAATTATTATTTGTGCGATGAATGTATTGATTTTACGATTTTCTGGTATTTTTCTAGTCTGTCATCGTTTATTGGGACACTAAAATGCTTTAATTTATTACTTCGGCTTCTTTTCTGGTAAGAAAGTGCATCCAGTTGGTATTTTTTCAGCAGTTTAAGCTTACATTTAAGTGTAGATAAAAATGGGAATTTTTTTAATCAAATTTTAATGAAACTATGAAATTCTAAAAAGAGGCTGTATTTTTTTTACTAGTTCTGTTGATTGAAATCGTAACAACTACTCACAAAAAATTCATAAATATTACTTAATTTAATCATTGTAGATGAATTCTTACGTCGACATTTCCTGTAACACACTCTCACATTTCTAAATATATAATATACAGTAAGAGAAAACAATTAAGAACTTTTAAGTTTTTGTTTCTTTTTCTAACTTAACGTTTATTTGGTCCGTTAAACCAAAGTTATAAGTTTGCAGAGCTATAATAACGAGAAAAAAATAATAACGAAATTCGTATGGAATTTTGCTTCGTATTGATGGTGTGACTTAATTAAGCCTGGCGTTGGCAGTGTTTGTTGTTTTATGCTATTTCAAAACGTCTCTTCCGGTTAGCTTTTATACCACTGTTTCAATTAAACAATTATTCTGTTCACCCAGCCCCGTCTTGCCACAAAAACAAGGCCTATTTTTTGACCCTTTTGGTTATTAATTTTGTCAACAGTATTTGCCCATAGAACTCCTAGAAAATTCGTATAAATCTCTTTTTGCCATTTCCAAGCCAATTTAATTGAATCCGACGTAATCCAATTAAATGGCTATATAATAAGTGTGTCGCAGTTCCGCGCAGTTATATATTTATTTAATACAAGCTAACAGCATCAATAGAGTCGGTTTGATAAACAAATAAATAAATGCATCGTTAATAAATACAATTATAGTAATGCCAACAAACTATAGGTAAAAGTGCACAATTCTTTGAATTTATATTCAAAATATAATATTTATTATTTCCAGTAATAATATTATAAATAAAAATGGTAGTCAATGATCTTTTCGATAAACATTTTTATTTATATTATGTTAGAAATAATTTTGTTTGTTTAATAAAACTTAAACTATATTAAAAAAAAAAGAAATATCATATATTGTAATAATATAAATTTGTAATATAGTATATTACCATATCTGTACATTTAATTGGGATGAAGAAAACTTTATTTTTCCAGTAACCATCCACTTATGGATAATTAAATTAAATTCCTTTTAATTTAAATTTACCATGTATGAAAGAAAAAACAAAAATATATATTTTTTACAGCATATTAATTAACAAATAATATTTTCATTCCTATTATTGTGTATTACTAATAACAATAAAAATTTTTTTTTTATTGAGCTTAAGCCCGGCAACTTAGGCCATGAGTTATTTTTTGTTTTTTGTTTGTAGGTTTTTTGTTGGTAGGGGGAGGAACACGAGTGTGTTTGTTTTGGCAGAATTTTTGATTTGGGCACCCGTAGGTATCTGCCATGCCCGGGTGGGGGATGGCGGCACTTGTTCTCCGGACACCGTGACTTGCCCGAAGAAAAATTCCGCCCAGTGGCCGAGAATCGAACCAGCGACGGCAGCGCTGCAACCGACGCCTTAGACCGCTCGGCTACCTCGTCCCCCGGACACAATAAAATTACTAAAGTAAATCTTTTTATAACTAAATGTAAAATAAAATATAAATACTTCTTTTAGTATTTACATTTACATAAATACTTTCTTTCTTTTTGAAACAAAATAAAAATATTTGAAGCAATTGTAGGGCTCACTGCAACAACCAGGCAAGTTCACTTTTTACGAAAATCATGTTTTGATTGTTTCGAATGTACCATAATATCATAACGGTTAATTCTGTTAAAAAACAAGAATGTCCAATCGTCGTTTACGGAGATAACGTGCAAATGGACTTTCCTCTTTTAATATTTTATAGTAAAAAATAAGGCAAGTTCGGACTTACCTGGTTTTTGTAGCCAATATATTGTTATTATATATTTTCTGCTTAATAACAATATTAAATATTATATTTTATGATCAAAAAGTCATGCAAGTCCATTCCATAATGATGAACATGAACAGTATTATACCCCATGTTGTTAAAATCAAATAGGTTCAAAGCATTGTTCAATAATTAAATATTATTCGTGTTGACAAATCACTTATACTGGTTACTAGTTTTATGTCATTGTTTATTTTTTTACCTAATAATAAGTAAATACTTGAATATAAATTTACATTTTACGAGCAAAACCCGGGGCAAGCTCACATTTTCCAAATTTCAAAAATATATATGCACTAGAAAAGCCATATATCGAGACATGATAATATGACAACAATATGTGTGCACTACTCAATACCATTGTTAAATATAAATTACAATTTAAATTTTTTTATTGGTTAAATTCATTTTTCCTTCTCCAGAATAATTGTCAAAAGTGGACTTACATGGTTGTTGTTGTGACTTTGTGAGCCCTTTAATTTTTATAACTAGTAACATACAATTTAAAATGTTTTTACAACCACCTAATTAAATATGATTCACAATTAGTCAGAATTATAAAACTGAAATAGGTATATAATGTATATAATATACGTAGTTTAATTTTCTAATAATCTTGTTTTTGATGTCAAATTCTTATAAATGTAAAAAAAAACTGAAATAATATGTTATAAGAATAGAAATTGTAATATTGTAAATACTTAAATATTATTACTGAGTGGTAGCCAAATAAGGAAAATGTTTATTGGGATATAGAAAAATTCTTATTTACTGTAACTTAATGTTATATCGAAGTAACTATTATTTGCAAAGGGCATTATTGAAATTACATAAATACTATAATGTGTAAGTATAAATTTATTGATTTGTAAATACAATTATGATAGAGAGTTTACCTACATTGTGAATTTTTAAATTGGGTAATATTTTTCTTGGTGTTTTCACATAAGTAAATATTTAAAATTAAAAATCATGATTAATTATTTAAGAAAAATTATTCATTTTCTGTTTACATAGTAAGTATCAAAAGTATGTTATAAATTATAAATTTATATTATATCATCTTTATTGGTGTTTTCATTTATCGTGTAAGGTTTTTTCCAATATTAAAATACTGATAACTTTTATAACATAGTTCAAATATAGTACAACTAGAAAGACATAGAAATTATATCCACAAACAAAAAAAATTAGCCATACATTTTAATATGCACCACACTAAAATAGATGTACGTTAGGTTAGGTTAATTATTGAGCTAGTACAAAAAAGTTCTTAAGCGCAGTATAGATTATACGCAGTTGGGTACCCATATTGCCTATACAACACGCCGTCGAACAAAATATATCAAAATATGTCTGGCGGAGATCTACATGCGCGGGTGATGAGATCTGGATTTCGTCTCACATCACCTTAGTGAAAAGGATAAAAAGCTATTCAGAGTTGTGTATTGTTGAATATATAGTGTGTAATCTGTATAGATCGTTTTCACCAATTCGGTTATAATATTTTATTAAATAGTATAGGATAGGAAAATTATACGTTTGTCGTATACGTCGCCACGACATGTATGGGTGCGTTTGCCACACATTTAGAAACAACAGTGTAACGTATTTATATGTGCACACTGCAGTGTATACATACAAATAAGCAATAAGCAAAGTGTTTAGTGAAATTATGAAAATAATTAGATTTGTAAAACGTATAACATCGTTAAGATATGGGTAAAATACTACATATTATCTATATTATTCACGTAAGTATAATTTATTGTTTGTGGCATAATTCCATGATTATATGTTCGTATAAGGGTTAAAACTTGAAAGAGGATTCCATAGTTGCATCTATAATATGTATAATGTCACAATACTACCCTTAGGGCTTATACAATACTGTAGACTCGAGCGTAAAGTACGCATAAAAATCTGTCAATTTTATGTTGAAATGTCATTATAGACTCATAAAAACTACTAAAACGTAGGTTAGGTTATTAAACTGTAGATATATTAGTTACTAAATACTGGTATAGTAATGTATTACGATTGTAATTAAAATAAATACAATAATGTATACATTATTTTTGCAATGATAAAATGATATTTTTTACGTTATGAAATATATAAAATATAGTGAAATAAGATAAAATAAATGTTTAATGTTTAGTGTTTGGAGAGATGGTCTCGACTCTTGTGTTTATGATCCAATTTAAACAACTTACCGTTCAGATTTATGAGGTAAATAAATAAAACTGACACTTAAAACTGTTTTCCAACTTAATAAACTATATATTTTACAAATCAAATAATACCCGTATTCATATGGGTCATTATTTATGAAATTTAAAATACACGAGATTGACTATTTATTTTATTAGAACGTACGTGGGATTACCCAAACTTTTTGAAAATATAACAATATGAGCTGGAAGAATCAAACGAATTACATTTTTTTTCTACTGAATATAATAGTTATAACAATATTTTTAATGCATTTTATTTTCTCAAAGCTAATCCATTTGCAGATTGTATACAGTAGTCTGTTTGGTTAACCTATGAATTTTTTGACAATATTTGAGTTTGACCCGTATCGTTAAAATATTTGGTGTTTTCGAATAATCAGGTGTTTAAATACAAGTTTAAAAGACTTGCAGTTTACACAATTTATATAATTAATATTTCGTAAGGTATTAACTATATAATATTTTTAACGATTTCCTTATTCGATGGCAATATAAATTACTATTGAATATACATTTTCAATACCTAAGATCTAACCTATACAAAAAAAATATTATCAAACCATTAAATAACATTATAGTGACGTAACTAGTTCATAATATAGTGTTCATACAACTAAAAACATATATTATTATTGTAAATTCGAAGTAGACGAGGTATTACGAATTCGTGAGCTATTAGTGTTAAATGATTCGATACGTTAAAGCGATCAGTTACATGACAGTAATTGATTAACCTGTAATCGGTGGTAAACGATGCGACCAACTCGGCAACTCGTCATTTATTAGTCGTCTTTACAGAGTGAACCGTTTTTATTTTCATGACATTATATAATGAAGGTATCACGGAATCTGATCATTCGCTTACGAGACAAGAAAAAAATATAATCGAATGGAAATCCGTGAGAAAGTATTTGCGGTGGAAGCCCGTCGAAATATCGGGTAAAAAGGGTAAAATTGTCATCGAGGGGGCAAAAGACACAAAAAAAAAACTGATCAGTTTCAAATACAACGTGTGAATTCATGGTGATTGTACCATTCGACGCCGTTAGACTAAATATTTTATTATATGGACAACATAGAAGTATGAAAAAAATATTTACAATTTCCAAATGTTTTTATTGTTATCTTTTAGTGATGAAAGTATAGCATCAGACCTCTGACCATTTAGTTTCAAGCGCGAGGTATAATAGTTGTTTTAATGATTTTTTTTAAATTACTACCTATGTGTTTATTATTATATAGGTATTAGAAATTATACAATTTTTTTCTATAATTATTGAAATACATATATAAGTAATTGTTTATAAATTTATCATTTTTTTTATTTGTTTTGTTAAATATATATAAAAATAAAATAAACGATAATTGTACATTTTTGTGATTGAAACGGCTATGTTGACTATAAGATAACATGATTAAATTGAGTGGGGAAAAGCCACAAAATAAATTCTAGCGTATTAAATAAAACTGGGTAACCCCACGCCGGTCACCAAAGGTTAATTATAATATAATTTAATTGAATTAAAAATGTTGCTTTTAACTGTTGAATGGTTTTAATAAATTGATTTAATATGACGTTAAGAATAAAATATTAAAAATAGGGAAAATGTATGTCCGGGAAACGTCACCGAAATTCTAGCCCCATCGATCAGGGATGGAATAATATTGTACAATATTGATATTTAGGGTGGCATCGGTTGTATACGCTTGCAAGGGTGTAAAAATACTAAACACAGCATTATGTGTGTACATACAATATAATATATATAGATATCGTATAGTACATAGCGAACGGACAGCCACTGTGGCATGGCGATAGTCTTACACTTCCGGCGCACAGGTGTTCCGCCATTTCCGGTTTCGAATTTCTGTGGGATCGGGCGGGAGATATACCGCGGTGACGTGGCGCGGGAAGAGTTGCGGCGAGCACGTGGCGCCGAACAAGGGTGGGGGAGGCGGCGGCGGTGGTTGCGTGTGTGGGGGCGTACTTGCCATGAAACGTTTCGGCGGGGGTGACGTGAGCAAACTTTCGCGTGCTACAATAAACGAACGACGACGGAGCGCCGCGTGCAGGCGCCGGTGAGACACGCGCATCGCAAATAACGGCGTCGGCTGCAACGAGACAATAATAATATACTCTGTACACATATCGAGTCTACCTGCTGCCTGCAAGCCGCCCGGGACCGAACATTTACCGTTATTATTATTATTGTCCCACCGTCATAATAATAATAATTGTACACGGCGGCGCGTGTATATTATTAATTAGTGCGTTATTCAATGCCGGTTTGTTATGTTTTTTGTTTTTTTTTTTGTTTTTTTTTATGTTTTAATTCGATGGTCACATTCGAGCACACTGCAATCGCGTAAAAGGCACGGTTTGTTCATTACGGCGTGGTGGCGTCGGCGTTTTATCGATGGCAATTACGCGCAATTATTATTATTATATACGATATCCGGGTTAAAATAGCATACCCATGTTATACTCGTATTATTATTGTATGTTCCAACTTTGTTTTTAGTCCACCGCGCGCACACACAAAATATTTTAATAAATTGAGCCCCATTTGATATTTTGGTATATTGTAAATGTTGTGACAGGTAAATCAGGGGCGACTTGTCTGGATATCAAAGGGGTGTTAGTTTCGGTCGGTCGGTCGGTTGGAAACATACGGCGTCTATTTCTACAATTTCGAACACGTGACGGCGTAGCGTTGTTATATATAAAGACAAAAAAAAAAATTACGAAAACAACTTTGTTCTATGTAGGTTCATTGTCCTGCAATGATAAGTTACCCAGAGAATAAAGATTCCCGAAATTCCAGAGTTTGCCGATTTGTTTGATTTGGAACGAGTTGAAGGAGAGAAATTACTTGCCACGAGTCCGTCCATGAAATACTTTTTCTAAAAATCTTATACGTATAGGAGGTATACTGTTTTTCACCGTGGCTACACTTAAAATACAAAAACTTTTGAACTTCGTTCTCTTGAACCGGATATTACTTGTGTTGCTTATATACTTGTTTGTTCCGAATACAATTTATTATATTTACATCAAATAGTCTACGACTCTACGTCATACTTTCTAACGTAATTTATAAAGATAAAATAAACAAGGTTGGTTGACTTAAGATTATAGATAGGTTTTTTGATTTAGGTACTACATTTATATTAATTAAAATACAAAGCCAAGGTATTATAATGAGAATATTATACTATTACGTTACATAATGTATCTAATATACATTTCAGCGCTAGTGGTCAGTGACTTATTAGTAAGATTAGAAAATAACACAATACAAAAATAATAAAATGTGTTACTTATATTTTTTTCTAAGTTGACCCATGTTGTTCTAAAGAGTAGCATACATTTGAATTGAAATCGTTTTTATTTTATTAAAGTTTATTTATTCTAATTTAATTATTTAAAAATGTACAATATGCAATGTAACTATGGTATTATAAATTCTAAAATTAGTTAAAAATGTAATTTTAAATTTATGATTAGTGATTACCCATATATCTATGCATTATAGTTTCATAAAATGTAAGTCTATACTATACTTTCCTAGAAGACGTTTAGACATAAATAGTTCTATATAGAAACATGTTTAATTTCAAGTAAATTATCTAGTTTAGATTTATTGTTTATGTGACAAATGAAGGAGACAATTATTTAAATTCTGATTAAATTCGTTTACATTTAGATACACTATATGTATATATATATATAAAACTTTGTGAAAAATAAAGAACCTATTTTCCAGTTCATTCGATATTGATCATTAAATATTCAGATGTTTACTATTTGTTTAATGAAGCAATTCTCTCTCCAACATTAACAGGGCATAGCTAAATTTAATTGTCTATGGTCTAGTTTTATTAGATAGAGAATAATGTGTATCATTATTCAGTCATGTTGTAAATTGTTTCTGTTATCCATTAATATTTCAAATTCAATATTAATATACTAATATTAAAGAATTTTGTATCTGACGTTAATAGAAACATAAATACAATATGTACACTGAAAACGCTTTGGAAAATTGTTTTCATTAAAAGATAATTGAAATTTTTATACTTAATTTATGAAACGGTTTGTTTATTGAGGTAGAATTAAACATTTTTTTCCCCAAAACGTGACTGAAATCTGAAATACTTATACTTGTTGAATACATAATAAAAATCTAACATTCTAATCCACGAATATAATATCAACACAATTTAATATGCATTTTTTACTATTTAAATTAATTTTATGAATCCACTTATACCGTTATTTTAAATGAAAAAAATTAAAATACGAAACATTTATAGTTCTACGTACAGAGAAAATGAATAGATATCACAATAGATTCTATTACAATTGGAGAAATACAAATATTTATGTAAAGTCATTAGGAAAAAGTGAAAAACTGGGAATTGTCATTATATTATGTACGATATACTACGGTGTATGGATATGAAGGAATATCGGTGCCTGAAGTAGAAAAGCGGTATCTCTCATTCGTGTTGTTAGAGATTCATTATATTTAACCATTTTATACGAAACGTTTAAATGTACACAAATTTCTACTAAAGATTAAACTAAACGATACTAAGTTTACCACACTTTTTGGACCTTTTATTTGTTGGTGGCCAATATTTTGAAAAGGTTACTGCTGTTTTTATCTGCAGTTTACGGATGGTTTTAATGTTGGAGTCAAGTATGTCCCTTTCCGTAGTCCACTCAAATTCAAAACATAATCGGAGTAACACTGTAATCCGTACATAGATTCTCTTCCAGAATCCATGGTTCCAGGCCCATTTATGGCATTTATATAAATATAACAATTAACTACGTCAAATCATAAAAGAAGACTTTCAAAATATTATACATTTATAGACTTAATTTTTTGCTACTTTATCTATATTTTATGATTCTCAATATTGTAAACACTAAATTTTGACAAATAAATCGTTATTTTATCCAGAGTATTGAGATGTTGGTGTAATACGATTTCAATGTCTTAAAACAATAATAATAGTTAATAATAATATAGGTATAACATTTATATATTATTACTATTGCTAATATATCTGCTAGAAACACTCGGGGCTGGAGTGATAAATTAAATTTACAGTGCAAATCGTGATTACTACTGTGAATAAAGCCGTTTTATATTATTTGCTGACAGACTATATTGTAAAGGATTAAAACTTGATGGGGCTAAAGTAGATTAAAACGTTTGTGGATATCTTAAATTTTAAATTGATTTTACAAATTTATTTTGACAATAGTGTACATTGTACAATGTACATATTAAATAAAGTCACTCATCGATTGATATTAAAAAGTAAAAACTATAATGTGTACTGAAGTCTGAAGGTGATGTACAATTTTATCTACCACCCAATCATACGGCTGAATAGCATAGTAGAAAATATTCCCTTTAAATTAATAAAAAAAATATGATAAAAGAAAACGAGTTTCAAGCATTTATGTAAAAACCTGTCGTAAATAAATATATTTTAAGTCATATGAGTAAAATATAGAAACACAAAATATATTTAGAAAAAATATAATTAATCAATTTGATATAATGGAATCCAATTAATTTACGAGCTTTTGTTATTCACCACGAGAGTAATTTATAGAACTTTTATATATGAAAACTTGTTATTTATTACCCTTATTTATCGAATCAAAACATCTGGAAGTGCCAATTTTAGAACTTCTTCGTCAAATTATTGCATTTGTATATAGATAGACATGTATATTATAATATATATATATATACTCAAATAACAATATTTTTTCAAATTTATGGTCGAAGACGTTTATTTGTTTACCCTATAATAGAACATCATTGGAATAAATAATACATTTAGCCAAATAATGGTCAGATAATGGTCAGGTCCATTGTTAAAAAATAGTTTTAATTGACCTTTAGCCATGACCTACTTTCAATGTTATTGTTGTGTTTATACATTGTTATTGCGTACGTATACTATGTAGAATAATATGATATGGTCAGTGGCGAGTATCAGGGATGATGTTAATAGGGAACAATCGCCTCAAGAATATCTTATGGGCGATGACGTTGTTATTGTTTGTTCGAATAAAAAATATATAACAATATTGAAATTCAATGTTATTGAATAATACACAATGACAATGGCGGCTAGTCACTAAAACACTGGTCAATATATTGAGAAATAGTGATTCGTAATTTTGTACTCCTTTTTTTTTTTTGAAGACTGATAATAGATTAATAAAGATAAAGATTATTTAATATAATATTAAGGAAATACATAATGTTTTTTTTTTCAATAATTTTTTTAATACCTGTGATTTATTATATTTATTTTTCTTAAATAAATAAAGGCTTAGGCTTAATTTATTTAAATTTAAAATACATTAAAATTAAAATTTTGAAAACTTTTTTGAAGTCAATGCTTGGTAATTTCAATATTTAGTTGTAATGGGTTCATGATAACATAAAATATAGATTTTTATGTTTAAATTTCACATGCGTACCTATTTAATCAGTAATTAGTAGTGAAAAAGTGATCAGTTTTTTTAAAATTAGATTTGCAGCTAAAAAACTAAAAAACTGTAGTAAAATGGAAATCAACATTAAAAAGGTGGGTAAGTGGATGTCGTTCTGCTGTACAGTAAGTTAAAAGTGGGTCAATGTAATGGATAGTAATAATATCATCGTATAAGAAAAATGATTATGAGCGAATAGGGTCAGTCAGCCTACCATGATGATGTTAAGGTGACTAAAGTAATTTGTATATAATCTATTTACGTGGAACCTTGATTAAAATGTTCAATCCTTAGCTATAAAAAATGAACATTTTATAAATTTTTAACTACAAAATAATTATTAAATTTTAAATTTGATAAATGTTGTCAAAATTCGAACTTAAAATGCTTTTTTACCCAACAAATGTATTGATATTTATAGAAAAAAGGCTAAAAAAATTGAAAACTGACAATGTCCGTAAACAGCTCAAAAAGAGTCAAATTATTTTCAAAATTGTATCATGTATAGAAATTGTTAATATAAACATTCAGTGAAATTTTCAAGTATCTACAGTCATTCGTTTTTTAATTACAATAAAATAAGAAAATCGTTACATGAGAAATCGATTGAATATCAAATGTTGTAAAAATATGAATATTTTACGCTCATAAAAATTTAATTTAATTTCTTGTAGACATTTTTTTTTGGAAAAAGGTAGACATAATTATAAGGAATCTTGTATTATATTTTCAAATCTTAGATTTAAAAAGATAATTTTCAAATTTTAGTAATTTTTACGTATTTTGTCAATATTTTAACTTTAGATGCTTATAAAAAAAATTGTTAGTATGGATTTTTAATTTTTTTAATTTGTCTTTGAAACAATATACTAGGAGCCTTCTACTAAATTTCCTAGCTTTTTTAACCAACAAATAAAATTGTATTGATATTTATAGAAAAAATAACTAAAAAAAATAGAAACTGAATATGTCCGTAAAGAAATCAAAATAAGTCAAAATATTTGGAAAATGTTGTGGTGTATATAAAATGCTAATATAAACATTCAGTCAACATTTTATGAACCTACGGTCATGTGTTTTAGAGTTGCACCAAAAACCAAAATAGATTTTCTCGGAAACAAATTTTGCATACAAATTCCCGTTGTTCCTTAATTTTTCTTTTGTTTTTCACGGCGCTTTTGTAAACTATTGAGAATTTTCAGTGAAATTTTTACGTATCTACAGTTATTCGTTTTTGAATTACAACAAAATAAGAAAATCGCTTTTACTTTTTAGCCCCCCAAAGTACCAACTACATTAATTTTCCTATCAGAATAGATACCGTTGAAGGAAATCCAAGCATTTTTACTGTCTTAAAAGGTGTGACAGACACAAAAATAAAAAAAAAATAAAAAAACACACATCATTGTAAAATCAATACATTCATCGCTCTGCTCAGAATTTAAAATGTAAAATTAAATTGAGAAAGAAGAAAAGTATATTTTCAATATTTATTTATAGTTTGAGTTTTGAAATTTATATTATATTATCCACCCTGAGAAATAGTAAAACCACTTTTAATATTATAACTAGTTATTTCATTTTGAGAAATTAGAATTTAATACATATTTGATAAGAGTTGATCTTGTATTTTTTAAAAACCAAGTATAGGTGGGTACTCAAAAAGTTTAGAAACGTGTTAAGGAGTAGAAACAAGTCTTACATTTTATTCTTCAAAATATAGGGTCAGAGTTACAGTTATACGTTTGGGAAAATACCCCCAGCTAATAACATCCAATAAACGTCAGAAAAGGAACCAAAAACTAGGGGAAACTATCGATTTTAAATTATAAATAAAATCATCTGAAAACTCATCAGGACCAGCCAATGGATTTAACTACCGTATCACAGAGATTTATCGTTAGGTGTTGTGGCGTCTAATTAATGTAACATAATGTATACCAACTACCGCACACCAGGAGTAAATAGTTAATAAGACTAATGCATGATTGTACAAATGTTAACTAGGTATACATATAATCAAACTTTAATTTGTTACTTTCTTCATCTCACCTCCCGGTAATTTGCCTAGAAGACTCAAAAGACAGTCAGTGGCATACAGACCTATTGAGATAAAAAAAAAAAAATTATAAACACACAATAATACTAGGCATGCCGAGTGTTTGGTGCCTGTCTTTGGTGCTTACCTTTTGTAATTTACCAATTTAATGATAAAATGTATTTATTATACTTGTAACTGTATAGATTTTAAATCGATAAAAAAAATTTGTCATTGAATTAATCATTTTTTTGCACCAATACTGGCCCATATGATTTTATTTTTGTATTTTTTTGTCGATAATTTTTTTTTTAAATTAGCACAACCATATAGTAAATTACTAAGAATAAAACATGTTTATAAAATCACTGAATATAAATTAAAAGAAAAGACACGTGAATTATTGGAAAACCAATATATTCTTCACTCCACCCAGAATCTAAATAAATAATAATAAATACCAACGGCTTTTGGAATAAAGCCTGTTAATAAGTGCATCTTGATAAAATAACTTGTGTTTAATTTTTAGGCAAAAATAAATGACATACAGTTTAATAATGTATCATATATTTTCATAAAAAAAGGAAATTAAAGGATCAACATATTAATATAAATTGTTGATTTGATTGAAATTCTTGTAGTCATTTTCAGATATGAAATTGTAGGTAGGTAATACGCAAATTCCATTTAAATAAACGTTCAAAACTAATTTGTTCTTTTATTTTTGCAACGTTAAAAAATAAAATAAAATTTGTTGAAAGAAGATACGTTTATATTAGGTACCTATACATAACAATAAAAAAAAATTACATTGCTGCAAAGAGCTCTTGCATTAGGCATACCTATATTTGAATTACGCCAAAAATGATGGTACAACTTCATTGAATTATTTATAGGTACCTACGTATCATATTGAACCATGTGGGTAAACGACAAATTAACTTAATATAGACAGTGAAATTCCATTTGAAACAATCAAACTTGGATGAAAATAAAATATATCGTCTCAAAATTCGTACTAAACGTAAACAATCCATCACTTTTTTAATGGTTTGGCATAATAAGACAATTTCAATACACGCAACACACTCGAATACACGACACAGCTGCGTTCAAACCCCCAGAGAAACAGTGTTAGATTGGAAATGGTGAAATATCGCAGGTAATATAAATAAAAACACACCGCACCAATACAACATTGTTAGATTATATTACGATGCCACATTGCCACAGTAAAAATGCTATTCCACGCATTATAACCATCACCTATAAGCGCATTATTATTCACAAAAAAAAAAAAAACAATTACTGAATATTTGTGAAATAAAAACCATAAACGAGAAAAGATCGGCATTGAAAATTGTATTTTATTTTGAATAACCAGATAATATTATTTTACCTTGACATATTTTAATGGTACATACAAAAATACAAGAGTATAAAGAAGAGCATTATTGATAAACTTTCCGAATACAAAAAAAAATATTTATAAGTAGTATTTTTAGTTTTTTAAAGAATTCAAATAATGTATAGGTACTTTTACGTTTTAATGATTAATAAAGTAGGTATAATAGTTATACTTGTATGATAATAGGGGGATATGTATGTTAGTAAAAAAATTGAATATTAATGAGGGCACTTATTACAATATTGTTAAGACTTTAAATAATATAGGTTTGATATAAATTTATTAAATGTTATACTTTTCTTGAAATGTTAAGAAAATAGTGAATATTTTTATTGTGTTATAGTTTTAGTTTTAATTCTTTCAGTATTTTAATAATTATTAAAATTTAGATTAGTGTTTGCATTAAATCAGAAACTGAAATTAAATACTATATGAGTTTTATATTATGCCAAACACGATCCACTGGATAAATTTAAATTTTAATTTTAATGGATGAATAATTTTTTTTTTAGATGAAAGTGTGAAACTTATTTTTAGTCAATAGTCATTAGACACTTTAAAAATAACGATTTATAAGTGAAAGTTAGTTATTTTATATTATAATAAATTAATAATATTATGTATAAATAAACAGATTGTTACCATATGTAGTTAGTATAGTTTACTATTTAATTTTTCACTATATTTATAACAATTCACTTTGGCTCGTTTTATTTTCAAACTATTATTTTTAATTTATAAAGCTTTTGAGGATTATAAAATAAATAATAAATATATGTGGGATAAAAAAAAAATTGTTTATATATAATAATAAATTATAATACGTATAGATAATGAAACAATTCAATTAAAATGTGTCAATTTTTTTGAATACTCTTAGATACCCATAGTTCATTTGTTGGTCGAGGCAAATGAAACGGATATTATATAAATGAAAATATAATATCTATTAGAAGTGATTAATTGCCAGTCTAGAAATATCTTTATTCTTTTTACGTTACTACATATAATAATACAAACTTCGCCTTTCGGTATGTCGACGGACGTCGAAAAGGTATACAAGACCGTATTTCCGTCCAAATAATATGACGTCCAACCAGGCGGTCGTTAATCATGCTGATTAATAAATTGGCGCTTCCCGTAATTGACAGACCACTGGATGGGGTATCCATTCTTTTGCACCAAAGGTGTGCGAAATATTATGCTCGTTAAATAAATTTATTTTTTTTACGTCGTCGTAAATGTTGGCGGTGGTGGTAGTGACCGTCGCGTCGTCGGGTCTTTTTCAGTTTGTAAAATAATAGGTATCTAATAATAGAAATACATAATATATACCATCCTCATCAAATGTATACTACTTATGTGGAAAAAAAAACGTTGTTAGGTATTGAAGCTTTATATTATCTGCGGAAATATTTTTTTTTTTTTTTTTTATCTAAACCGAGAATTATTTGCTGTGGTGAAAATAATAATATTATTGTGATTGGGATGTAGGTAGGTTATCGTAAATAATAACTAAGAAAAGAAAACATAGTCTTGAATTATTCATTGTGGACGAATGTCGTACTTGGAGATATTCATAATTTTCTACGGTATAGAATAAAAATCTAAAATCTGTTCTAGTCAAGTTAGAGAAAACATTGTTTTTCGGAAACTTAATTTTAAATTTCTTAAAGAATAAACGAATGCAACTTTGATATTTTTTTTAAAATTTATTTTTAAGTGTTTTAATTTTACGATTGATAAGAAAATTTAGAGTGGGGAAGTATATAGAGATAAAATTTTAACTAGTTTGTCCAAATAAAATTAATACATTTTAAACGCGTACAATTTAAATTATATTTGTAAGTTAATAGGTAATAATTTTACGGACAGTTAACAAACGTATAAACAATAGATGCAATTATTTTCAATGATAAATTTGTTTATTAATATAACAATTAGCAACTAACACTAACTGTTGGCTATATGATTAATAGACTATAAGATATTTTATTTATTTAAAATATTAATATAAAGTAACAGATTACTCAGTATTGGACGTCTGGACCTTATATACTCGCCCACTAATATAAATCATGTAGAGGTCTGTGTTATCTCAAATTTTTAATTTAATGACTATTTTGAAGTAGGTACCTAGGTATTTTAAAATAATTTTGAATAATAATTATTATTAATCGAATGACCTAAAAGCAATATTAATTAGTAATATTAAGTGGTAAATTTGATGAATTTGGTTTTTAAAATATTATGGTGTACAAAAAAAAAAAATGTATTTATGTCTTAATGGTGTCATAATCATAAAATAGCCAGCGTGAGATATGCTTTTTGAATAGTGGAAATCGCATGTTGGCTAAATATGTAAGCATTATATTGAATAACTGGGTCCCTACGAATTCGAAAACTTTTCTACAGGCAGTTTTATTAGGCCATACCACAGATATATATATATATAATCAGAGGTGAATAGGCCTATAGGGAAAAAGGGTTTTTCCCTGCAGGCCCCCATCTGTTTATGTTGAGGAGCCCACTCTGGTCTAAATATTGTTTTTTTGCAAAATAAAATATTCACAAAATAGGAATAGATTAAATTTAAAACTATTCATTTTTATACAAATTATTATTATTACTTACTGTTATTTTTAACAGTATAATAATAAAATGATAAGTTAAGAATTTGCTTATGGATCTTTAACATAGTATTTTACATTTTTATCTTTAATCGAAGACTGAAATATCCTCGTATGTTTCCCTAACCCCCCCCCCTCCAATATTGTGTTTTTGTAAATTTTTTTGACCGATATTTAGTACGGAATTTATACGAATTTATACGACCTTACGCGAATTTTTTCAAAAATCCCTCACAACCGAAAAAAAGTATTTTCCTCATATGCCATTTCCCCAGCTCCCTACCAAACTAAAAATACGTTTTCGCACTAAAAATTTTATTTGTAGGTAAATATGTTAGATTGAATGTCTAATGCGAGCGAAGCGACCAAATTTTTTTTCAGTTGGGGGGCCCCTTTAAATATTTCCCTGTAACATAAATATTACCTATCCACCCTTGTATATAATAACTAGATATCCGACTTCTTCTTATCAATGTCGCTGGCAGACTTTTACAACTTGGGCAACGTTTACTAATCGTTAGAAAGGTAATATGATAATAAACAACAACATTTCATATCAAACAAGCCCGTTGCCAATTAAAACGATCAGAATTTGTGAACATTGCCAAAGTGACAAATGGCGTTGGGCATCATAATTCAATAATGTTGTTGTATATGGAGTCAGGTATCTAGTTATTATATACAAATCTGTGGGCCATACAGATGAATAATTGTTTAATACATCGTTCACTCCATGGATCAAATAGAACAATAAGTTATGGTTTTTAAGATATATGGTAGGTATTTGTTTTAAAGTATAAGTTTTTTTTTATTTTCAAGACATTAAACCTTTCAAACTATTTTTTGGTCGTATATTTTGTATCTTTTTTACACATGATTCTGATGTACTCGCTTATTTTGGCAAATTTGAACCGCGTCCCACCCCAATCATACCATGTATAATTAAAGAATCAACAAGTGCTAAACATTATACGCTGTTCTAATATCCTGAAATGATAGAAACTCATCCAGTTGATGCATGAATCATTTTTCTCAATTTGTCTAAAACAGATGTAATATAAAAATTCCATTTCATACTGGAAGACATTTCGATACCAAGATTTCATACAGTTTGTAAAAACATTGACGATTTAAGTGAAATCATCCTATTATTATTACAATTTTCATCGTGTATTTTAATGTCATGTTTAAACAGAAACGATAGTATTGTATGATTATTAATTATGTATTGTTAATTTATCAAATTTTAGATTTAGGCTTATAGGCATTTTAACATGTAAACGAGAAGCGACTTTTTGGTTTTTGGTTCTATATATTTATAAATTAGGTGTCATATCTGAAAGTTATTTGAACATTTTAAATTTTTAGATACTTACTGCCTAGTGAAGGTCTTTTAGAAAACCCCAACCAGGCAATAATACGCACCCTGTTTCTATTTTCTATATTCATATATACAAAAAAATATATATTTTCGGGCGAATAAAATATAAGGGTAAAAACGTTTCAGACAAAATAATAATACCCAAATCCTAGTAGATTCATCCTATGGAATCATAAAAACGAAGATGGTTCAACTGTGTGTATTTTCTACTGAAGTTATTTCTGAACACAAAATAAAATATGCTTGTTGACAAATAACCAAACAAGTATATAAAGTATATAGTTAATAAACGTATAGTATATATGTTTTATATTTTTTACTAAAGTTTATTCAGGTAGGTACTATAGTATTGATCAATTTCAAAATAGGTACCTAAATCTTAGATTATTGTAAAATTATAAGAATGACATAACTATTAATGACTTTATTATGTTAGTTCAGTTCATTATTAGTTAATTATTAAATTAATTTAAATACAATTAAAAAAGCAAATGGCTTAAAAAATTATTTACCTACTGTGAAAAAACGTTTGTATAATACTACCAAATTTAACTAAATTAATTATTTAACTTAAAAAAGGCATATCAATCAGGACATATTATGTAATGGGTACAGAAAATTGTAAGTCATCGATTTATAATTTATCACTTATGGGCTCCCATCAATCACTTCAAGTTTAGGATGAAAATTTTCGATAAACGGCCTTCAATTTACTTAACAAAAATATCAAAAAAGATTCAGTAGCCAAATGGGAAATTAGTATTAGAAATATGTATTAATCTGTTCATAAAAAATTATAGAAAATATATAATTTAATGAAAATAAAATAACAATATACGAAAACCACGTGTAAGCAGTTATGTAACCACAAAATTGCTTAAATTTTAAAGGATGTAAAATATGTATGTAAATATAATAATATAACACTTTTTAGTATAGTTTTATTTTATTTTAAAGTAAATTTACATTCAAAGGACGAACGTTTATCAACGTGCTTTGACTTTTTCATTGATATACGATTTATTACAGTGTTGTTAAACTAAGTTTAACCTAGATACTATGTAAGTTTTATTGAAATCACGTTAATAAAATCGGCGTAACTATTACACTAAAAAAAATATTAGTTTTGATTTAAGACCAAGTTGCGACCAATCTTGTTGAATTGGCTTATTGGTTTATGACTCACTTGGGAATATAACATTGGAAAAAAATTCATCGTAGATCCCTTTAGACGTTTCTTCATTATTTTGCCCAAAGCTAAAGAGTATTCTTTTTAAACGATATCTGCAGTTGTTTATCTTGTAATAAATATATATTTTGTACTGAATTTTGTTTTTGGTAAAATGGCGGTCATCGACTCACAGGGACATAAAACTATTGAGTTACCATGTATACTCTAATATATGATTATACACTAATTATGATCTATGTTTTAAACTGAAACAAATTTATGAAATTATTAAAGGTCCCTTTGAGTACCTACAATGAAACATATTGAAGAAAATTTCTTAATAATTCTTAACAAACTATCGTATAATAAAATCAATGGAAATTTCTGGTTCCGTTAAAGTGATTAAGTTGAAGTTTTAGTATAAAATCAATTATATAAAATTACTAAGAAAAAAGTTATTTCAATTTCTTTACAGGTAATTAATTTTATTTGCAAACATAATAAAATTGTAATATTATATGAAGTACGTATATAATATAGTTTACTTTTGAATGGCTTAAGTTTTTTAATAATTTAATAAACGTGATATTTTCACAAGTATTCAATATTAAAATATGAAATGTTGAAAATATGAGTTAGATTAAATTAAGGTATTCGCGATAAAATAAATATACTATTAATATTGACTATAATTTATTAGTTTATTAAAAAATGGTTGGTACTTATGCTATAATTTTACATTTTGCTAGCAATATTTCGATATATTTTCACTTCACTGACTACTGAGTCCCAGCTATCTAAAAATACGGTTAAAATCAAAAACATATTTGTTAAACAATTTACTATAGATAAGAGTTTTGATCTAAAAACTCATCAATTGAAACTTTAAAAGCACTCCTATTTGAAAACGTGTTCACGCACATAATAATAGAACAAAAATTACATATTAGTTGAAAAACCAATAAGGCATCACGTGTTTCATTGGGAATCTAAAATTACATTTAAGTATGTTAAATCATCGAATAAAATTATTGAATCAGTGAAATTCGTTCGGTTGTTTGTGCAAAGTCATATACTCCCATAACGCTAAATGCATTGCTATTGTTTGTTGAGATATATTTACTGTAAACATCAGATTAAGCCATTTAGGTTATTCACCTTTATAAGAACGATATTCGTACGTGTATATTATACTCATTTTTACCATCGACAGTTTGTCGGTTTACATTATGATCGCTATTATACACAAGCTATTATTGTGAATAGCTACAGTACGTGTGATACGTGTATACAGCGGGTTTACTAAAGAACAGAAAACTACAAATATATGTTTCCGATGTTATAGTATACGTAATATTTTGCTGCAGCAGTGTACACGATACATGGACTTTCGGATACGCCTATAAATAGCACCAGAATCCAGAGCAACATACGTAGTTCTATATGGCTAAATTGCTTAATCATTTCAGCCTATCAAATTTCACTTGGTTAGACCTAAACGGCCGTCATGTCGCGCTTATCTCACGGCCGAAAACCCCGTTTTAAGCTCAGATCGTGTTTACCAACGGCAAAATAATCCACGCTGCGAGGCCTCCCTATATAATATTATGCCAACCAGCAACAGTCCCGTATTATACTGCAGTGTGTCTTTGTCTGCTATAGTGCCGGGCCACTGCTGCGGCTACGACGTCGTTGGTGTATACATAATAGTTTAGACGAATTGGCCATTATATATTTATATGGTTATCCGTCGCCACCGCCACTACTGCGCCACAGCTACCACCGCTCCGCCACCGCAACCACCCCACCGCCACCACCGCCGTAGTTAGAGACGAATAAATGGTATGGAGCTGCAAGGCTTAAATCTCTACTTCCTGTTTACATATAATAATAATGGTTCGCACACCACGGGAATATCCGAAAATTCGATTTGCCATTTAACTCCAGCGTATTGGTTTTGAAGAAACCCCTTTGCTACGATTATGGTCGACCGCATAATATTTGTTTTGGTTTTTCCTCGGTTTTTCTTTATTTATGTTTTTCTTTCTTTATTCACTTAACGCGGCGCTTCCGGGTCTCGAGTCAAAAATTGCAGTTACTGCACTGCACACACATATACCACAAAGGCAAGATTGTCAATACTATATAGGCAATATAGTGACGGACAAAAAAAAATATATATACGTAAATAAACCTTTGCGCGACGGGCTGCCAACGGCGATCGCCACTACAGTCTACAACAATCGAAATCGTTGTTCGAGTGCGAGTGCATGCCCGAAAGATTTACACGGTATACCAGCTTATCGAACTGTCAGCTGTAGCCCGTAATATTATTATTGTGTCTAGTGGAAAAAACAATTACGCGTACAACCGTTTTGGCAAATTTTAATTTCGATTGAAATCTCTCGGGGTTATAAATGGCGGACTGTTCTAAGATGCGTGAGCTATGTATAGTTAGGTTTTCAAATAATAAGCTGGTTTGGAAACCATGTAATAACTACATCACGATACCACTTTTAGATGAGTATTGTATGTATATATATATATATATTATATTCACATTTGTATGCCATTCTTCACATTAGATTCTAATCGCTATGAAATAGAATTCTTGTTACATGTTTCGTAATACTTTTATTTTTCGTCGTTATTCCAAAATATTTTTATTCAATTATATTTAGTGTGTATATTATTTAGACGACCAACATTCTAAATGCAGAATAATTTATAACAAATTTCAACGCTATAATAAATACATAATATAATACAGAAAAATTCTACGGTTTCAAAAGTATTAAAGTATCGATTTATATTTTATTGTGCATTTTAAATTGAATATTAAATATACACACAAATTTATAAATTTTATGAAATAATTTAAAACGATCATATTCCATAAAATACAGATATATTGGATCTAATTTAAGCGAATGAAACAGTTGATGCATGATACATTATAGTATATATTGTATGATTACGTACATTGCATATATATGTATACCTAATGTATGTACCCATATAGGTACAACACACATCATATATTTCGTATTTCACATTTTCCGAACAGAAATATAGTACCTACTAAACAAAAGAAATGGATAAACCATTCAATAAATTACTATCAAATATATCGAGCATAAAACGTTTCAAATATTGTGGTTTTTTTACGACTCGGTAACAATCGGTATCTACTCTATATTTTTGTTTAATCGTACATTTGCAATGATATTTACATTAAAAAACTTAACTATTGATGATTTGTACAGTGAACTTCATTATTTATTTATTTTAATATATTACAACATTCACATATTACACATTCAAAAATTAATCTTAATTTAAAAATATCCATGTTCCTTTTTTGATCATTGTATTAAGCAACGACAATATGACCATGACATTGTAATTGATAAATACAATTATCCCATCATTTTTTTTTTTAAATTTTGAGTAAAGATTAATACAAAACTTGTATATTTGCTATAACGTTATATTGAACTGTCATAAGAAGTAAAACAATGCAATTTTGAATAATTTTCATAGAATTGCATTCTGTAAATGATTTATTACAGACTGCGGTAGAGAACTACACACTACACATTTATTATTAATGATATTGAACAGGTTAGGTTAGTACAAGGTTATTATTATTTCATCAAATGGTTATTGGTTTCTTATTTGAATGTAATCATATGTATTTTCTTAACTCATCCATTATTCAATTCGCTAAAAGTAGCATACCAATAATTGTAAAAGTGTTGTACCTAAGAATAGTTTTTAATATCGAATTTTCAGAAGATAACAATTATTTTGGGTTATTCAAACACATTTGACAATTATCATTATTTAATCGGTAAAACGACAATTTATGTAGTGGCTACTTTTCTATGACTTTTGTTTATAAGATACAAATATTCCTATTGACGATATCTAAAACTACTATAGTATAATATATACTTGAATGTGGCTTTATATGCGTTAAAGTTTACGGTAAAACTTATTGAACATAAATATTGTGCAACTGAGATAGTTTCATGTTACGGTTGAGCGACAAGAGAACCGAAACGGTGCAAACATTATCGAGTGTTTTTATTTGTGAGTTACGGCTAAAGATAGTTTGACTATATATCCCATTTTTCTGTTTTATTCGAATAACGAATACAAAAATACGTGTGTAGGATTTAATTTTCAACTTTTTCAACAAGCAAAAAGTTTAAATTTGATTTTTTCTCTCATAACACATTATGACAATAATAAAAACACTTTTTAGACGTTAAGAGATAGAAAAAATAATCCTCGTGTAATACTAAATTAAAGGGAGAAATTAACTTAGGTTTAAAAAAATGGATGGTTACTCTTTTTTGAGAAAAAAGAGCTTAGTAAATTAAAAACATTTTGATAACAAATGAATTAATTTTTCAAAAATATGAAAAGACCCATGCATTAATCACACTAATTGTTAATTTTTTTTTGTTACAAAATATGCCTGTTGGTTGACAAAAAAATAACTACAGTGGTGATAAATAATGTTTCTCTTAGACAATTTTAATTTCCATTTAGAAAATGTCTATTATTTCAAAGCTTTGATAAAATTATAAGCGGGTAGTCTAGGGTTTCATACTTTTAAAACATCTGCTTTTTGTATAAAAATAACTGATGATAAATAAACGACCACGGACCAATATTGCATTATCAGGGAAGACACTTTGTTTAATTATATACTATTTTAACATTCATATAAGTCATTTTTAAAATGTAAAGATCTAGGTATTTATAATAAACAATAAGTTAATACAACTTTCAAGTATGTCGATTAATTTATAAATTGCGGTGATCTAGTATATGGAGTTAAAACAAACAAATAATTATGTATAATAAAACGAAATAATATGAAAGGTTTACTAAAAAGTAATATCAATGAAGTATGTTTATAGTGTAAAAATAAAAGTTAATGGTAAAATAAGACTTCTTGGTAATAAAAAACTATTTCGCCGTTGACCTGTTTCATACAGACATTAAATTTAAAAAATATATAAATGATTGAATGAAAAATAATCAAAACTACAATTTGGGTCACAAAATAGGTAACAAGTAATTTATTTCGTATTGAAAATAATACAATTCTTTGTTTATTGAAAAAAATATGAAATTAGTGGTGGTTTACATTGGTATCTATACCTAGTGATTATTTAAATCTAGAAAAACCATTAATAAATCTTAATATTATATTATATTATGTATACTTTATTGAGGTAAAATTCATAAAAATAACAAATATGTATATTTTTATGTATTTAGTTATTTTACCTATGATATTTCTTAAAAGTTATAAAAATTAATATTTTAAAGTAAAAAATATAACATCTGATATGTATTTTTTCAATTATGTATATTTTTATGTAGAGAGAATATGAATTTTTCCTGTTGTATATTTAATATTCAATAGATATTAAAAGTGAATAATTGGAAGTTGTGTATATCTAATTAAGATAAACCAAACAATATATGTTTTTTAACCACCACATAAATTCAAATGGCATTTTCCACCAGATAAAAAATCCGGGTTCTCACGATTTCTGGTACGGACTTCGTATATTCTGCTTTGTTCTTCGATGAATGTGGTTGTTATACCAACGTCAGTTAAACATTTAGAATCCTAGCAAGGGAAAATCTCATAAATTTAAAAATATCGATATTAAAGATCATTGAGTTACGAGTTAAGCCTAACCCAAATAATCCTCAAAATGATTTGGGAAGGCTGTCAGTTCTTTATATTTATTATATATAGTGCAGTATGAAATGTCAAACATAACCCGGGTGATTTTTTTTTTTAGCTAAAAGCTTATATCTATTATAGTTTGACAATTGAGAAGCTAACAGTTTTTTTTATTGAAGGGAGAGAACTAAATTAAACTTTGACACCTACGCATTAGTCTTTAAGGATCCATCAAAACATTAAATTCTAAATGAATCTTTAAGTTTTTTTGGTTTTTTATATTTACTCATAGTACTTATATTATAATACGTACTAGAAATTCGAAATTCGAAATTGCTTGTTTCACTTTGATATTGCGTCAATGAGTCCAAAACATTAGATTTTAACATGAACAATACATTTTTTTTACAATCGATAAATCAAGTTCTTAAATATATAGTTGCGGATACATTAGATGGAGTACATAATTGAATTACATTACAATTTTTTTTAAAACATAGGTAATAGATTTTATTGTGTTTAACATCTTATCTTATCGTCGTCAAGGCGTACTACCCATATTACTCCAGTATATATTTAAACGCTTCATATTAAAACATGTATTATATAACCTAGGCTAGGTAGGTACATCAAACTATATGAACATTCAACATTTATAATTATTGGAAAATAAGTTAAAAGAAATAACTATTTTATTTATTTATTTTATTCGTATAATAGTTATCAATTTATAATTAAAATGAAAACATACTAGTTAAACTATAACCACACTAAAATTATAATAATGATTTTGTGTTAGCGTCAAGACTTTTTTTATAGTTTAGAATGCATAGATTTCGGTGATACAATTTTTAGAATAAATAACATTAATGATGTATAACGTGTAACACTATGTATAATTAAACAGAAACATTTTCATATAATTAAATACCTACAAAATGAATAGTTTAAACTTTAAATCTTAGTGAAATATTACTAAATAAGATGCGTCAGTAAATTCGACTAGTAGTTAATTATTATCTAGGCCCGTGGAAAACAAATTTGTATTAAATAATCCAGTTAAGTTTATACTAATTAAATGTATTTAATGTTAGGTTTAAGTTTTACTGAACTAAAATTATATTTTAGATGCGTTCGATTTATCACAACATAATGAATGTACGTATCTATTTAAAATAATATATTTTTATACCATGTGATCAACTATACAGACAGGACTTTTATATGATATTGCTTCATAAACAATACTTATATAAACTAAAATTGAAATTCTCGACAATAATAAAATAAATAATAGTTTATTTAGATATATCACGTTAAACTATCTGAAAATTAGCAAATTTTTTAGGTTTATCAATGAATATTTTATAACAAATTCCACTATGTTTTTATTTCTAAGTATTAGAAAAGTATAAACCAATTGACAGGCAAATAACCTTGAACGGTTGAAGCCTTTTCTTTAAATATATAGATGAAATAAAATTTATATTTTATACCTACTATTAGTTATTATTTGATGTAGTAAATTTTTATTAGAAAGTGTTCGATGTGTCTCAATAGTTTTACTGAAATTTTATTATACAAAACAGGTGACTACGATTTAATGATGGAAAATTCTCGAGAGTCCGCCATCTGGCATAACCGCCAGCATTTCTTAAATGGCTGATGCTAAATTTTAACTATTATTATTTTCTTCAGTGACTATCCAGTAAGACAAAAAAGATGACTGCCATTAAACTCTTGTCCGGGAAAGGGTAAGATTCTTCTTTATCTCCTCAATACTTTTTCGTGATAATGAATAATAATAATAATTATCTTTATTAAAATATTACTATAAAACGCATAATGTTGCCAACAATTAGTAAATAAAATGTACCAAGCTTTTAACTTGAATAAAAAAAATGAAACTTTATTGACAAAATAAAGCCTTTGTGCACTGATTGGCTTAATTATTAATCGTTGAAAACCAATTTTGTAAAAACCAGATAAGATAAGATACGGTTTAATTAGTAGTCATATATAATTTTGGAGCATTAACATAATTTATTCATAAAGTTTTAGGACTTATTGCTCCAGGTTGTATACAAAATAATTTGATAATCCTATACCAGATTTTTCTAAATTTATTTTTTTCTATTAAAAAACAATAAAATTCAATACATTTTATTTATTAGACAATTACGTTTACTGGTTGTGGTGATTTTAGATTAAATCACGTAAAATAAATTACGGCGTATTTATACGTGGGACATTTTATTAGTTGGCACTGGCCCAAACTGCAACGCACCTTCATTGGTAATTGACCTACAATTATCGATATAAGACCTGTTTATATAATACACGTGAAGGTACATTGAGGATTCTTAGAATATGAATGTTATAAAAGTAAAGTTCTTCATATATAATTATAGTATGGTAAATCATCTAAAAATAGAATTATGATTAGTAATAAATAAAAACGTATGAATTTAAACCATATTTAGTTCCTCACAATAACTAATTAAACTAAAATATATTGTTGTAAAAAATGTATGAATCTTAAATGTGAGGACCTAATGAATTATTTTTTTTGGCTTATTTCTGGCTGTAATAACTTATTCATCCGTAAATAATTTTGTTTACTATATTATAAGGTACCAACGATTTTAAAACTCTTTGATCATTCGTTAAATCAAATTTCTCATGTATTAAACATTTTAATTACATAAAATATTTAAGATTGTATATTTATTCTCTATTAAAATTAAAAAAAAACATATTGGCAATCTAGTTCTACTTATTCGTGTATTCTTTTACATATTTTGAAACTTCTGATATGTACTTAATAAAAGTTAGCTAAGATTAGTATAACGTATTTCACTTATTTATTCACTTATCTCTTATAGTATTGATAGTTGGGACTTGGGGATACAACTATGATACCCATATACTAGAAGTACTGATTTTGTTTACCGTGAACTAAATGTTTATAATTTTGATAAGTTGTTTAAAAAATGTTTGTTATTACTTGTATATACATTATAAACATAGAAACATTATTTCTATATGTTAACATAAATTTATTTCTATATTTAAGAAAAATGTTAATATACCTGTGTATAGATGTTATAAATCTTTTGATTATTATAAATGCACATCAATACCGCTATTATTTTATGCAAAAATCTAAAAATTAACATTAACCTTATTAATAATTATAATCATTTTAAACACTGTATCTTAAAAATAATCTAAATGTCAATATTTTTCTCACATATTATGCATTTATTAATTTAAGCTTATTACTCGCTGTTACTATAATTTATATTTTTTTTATTCTTATTAACCTACTCTTCATAATTAACAAATGGTGTATAGAGATTACAAAAATTAGTAGGTACTACAAACTTAATTATATGAACTACACTTCCATCATGGGTATAGTTTAAAGGAGGAATGGAAAAAATAAATTATAGTTAGTCTTTCTTGTAAATTGTCTTGCAAAATATAAAAATAAATAACTGTGTTTACTATTTACACAGATCGTAGGTAATATTTGAAATTATTTGTCAAGATTAATATACAGGATATTAAAAATGTAATTTAGTTTCTATTTCCAATTAAAAATGGCGTTATTAAAAATCTGTAATTTAATCGGATTCGAGCCCACTTTAAAATTCTATAAAATATAACACGTGATATTATTATAAATTATAATTTAGAAATATTGAATAAAAATGCCTCATTGCGAAATACGTTTAAACATGACAATTTACAAGGAACAAGCAATTAATTTTACTAAACTATACAGAAGTTATTGAATCTTGAACAATATATAAAATAAAATCTTGGTTCTAAAATCAAACGATATAATTATTTGATTGGAATCCATCATATGTCTCTAAGAACTGTATAAAAACAAATAAATATCAAAAGATTTATACATGATGTATCATGCACCTATGGCTATATATTATAATATGTTCAAAAAAGTTTTTCAACTTTTCATCTTTTCGTGTAAATTTGTTCATTGAACAACTTAATATGAAATATTACGGCTTTATCGTTGTATTCAAAAGTTATACATCAATATTATAAAACTCCAGCACCGTTATTGAATGAAAACATATTTTAGTCTATAAAACATTAACGGTATTTATTCTCGCGACTACCTATATTGAATATACTGTTGATAAGCTTTGAAGTTTAACACGGTTAAAAACAATAATTATGTATAATATTTAAGTATATATAATTACAATACAAAAATGGAACATAATACTATTTAATAAATACTAAATTTATATTTTAAAACGCTTTATACTAGAAGAGTGTATATCAAAATGTTGACTATTCAACTTTTAGAGAAAAACAGCATTTTATGTTTAAATACATTTCACAGTAAAATATAAATTATAATTTCATAAACCATTTCTAAAAAAATTTTCTAAGTTTAGATGATTTTTGTCAGGAAAACTTTATAAATAAATGAAAAAAAAAAAAAATTAAAAGAAACAAATTTGAATAAACGTATATTTTAATTGTATGATATATAATACGTTAAATCCTCTAATAATTATTTAAGAATATTGAGTGTTTTGGTAATTTACATTGCAAATGGTTTTAAATAAAATCTCAAGTAAATTTGTTACTTTAAAATATATTTTATTCAACAGTTTTCTTTTTTATTATTAAACATGACACAATCATGCATAAATTGTTTTTATCTACATTCGTCTTGTCTCCCTAAAATTATGAGAAAGGATAAAAAGCAGAAAATTTTATCATTGTCGTTGAAATGCGGTGAAGTAATATTAATAATTTATTTGATATTAGTATGATTAAAATTTTTAAAAAAGTCTATAAATCATAATTTTCCAATTTAACTGAAAGAAATGCAAATAAATTATCAAGCACATTCAAAACGCAAACAAAACTTTTAAGAAATAAATATAAAATAATATGTTCAAATATTTCAAAGGTTTATACTTGACATCACTATCAACTTTTACAAAATTATTACATCGCTTTAAAGTAAATTAAAAAGCTATTCAGGATGACTAAGTCTATTTAACAACAATCGATTGAACAAAACATTGTTAAAAAGTTCATTAATTGTTTTTTTAAGCTGATAACTTGAAGCCAATATTCTGAAAACAATAATTTAAATCTTACATTTTTGAGATTTGATCTCGGATTTGATTATATTTCAAATGACATAATATACTATTGAATTATCATATAAGCAATGAATCATACTTTATGATAATTTAAAGTTTAAATGCATAAAATATTAATTATTTTATAGATTAAGTTATTGGTAATATATTTGTTACAATTGTTAACTCGATAAACAACACAATAGATTAATTCAAAGAAAATTATTATAATACGTTATAACGCTTCAGTAGTTGTACATTATATAATGCTAAATACGCATATGAGAAGTAAGGTACAGTTGAAATCGATAAAAGTGATATAAAAATGTAATAATAGATGCTACGTTTTAATAATAAATTGTATAATCAGAAAAAAATGTGTTGAAAATTGTTTATATTATAATCAAGCTCGGCAATAGTTTAGAATGTATTTGACACACTATTTTAATTACTAACTGTTGGATTCTTACGAAAATTATAACAGTTAAAAATGGTTTACTTCTTTTATTATAATAATATTATGCATTTAACATTTTTTTAATTCATGAGAAAACAAAAATGTTCACATGAAATTCCTCAAAATTATCCAAAATGGTACAAAATGAACATTATTATTATCATCTCCCGGTTTAATTTTATGTAGCTCGTTAACGAATGCGAAACGACCGTAGGTATACCTACTGCGCATTATTAGTGCATAATCGCGGCACAATGAAGGCACGAACGTAAATGAATTTTAATTCCCTATTCCAGTCGCGTAGTGTCTACTAACAACCATTAAAATGTCTAGTAAAATATTTTAAAAAATGGCGTCTAGGTGCACCACACACGCACATAAACAGTGAAGCGTTTGATACGTTTGTGGAGCGGTAACACGGCACTATGTGTAGGCAATTGTGGTACATGGATGCCACGCGGGAACTGCAAACGAGTATATTATTATTATTATTACAATATGATGTGTTCGGAAACAATTACACTACAACCACAACAACTCAGGAGGATAATAACAATAATAAAAATATTCTCTCGTTTATATTATGTTGGCAAGTACGTTTTCGTGCATTGCATATTCAAAAAATAAGAAATACCATATCGATATTGCTCTTTGGAGGCATATAAATGATGGCGGTTGGCAAGGAAGAATAGAATGACACAAAAGCACTAGGCTCTATAAAATATATTGTACATATATATTATAATAATAATAAACACCCATATGCTTAATACGGTGGCGAGAAATTCCCCCGAGGAAAAACGACAATATTTTTGAAGGGGTGTGTATTTATTTTTGTATTTTTATCCGTATTCCACATTATTTTTGTTTCCTCGGCAAAAATAATACGATAACTATAATTTACACCACCGCCGCCGCTGTTTTTTTAGGACCACCCTCCCGTTTAATCCTCAGCTCCATTGCCGACACTGCCGCGCGCCGCCAAAGCCGTTACCATTCCGCACACGTTTACGCGATTCCGAATTAACGAGGTTATGCAGATAAACCCTCCACGAACTTGTATACATATATACACCATGAATAGACAATATACAAATTCACGTATATTCGTAATACCTATAAATGCAATGCACGGCGAGAAGGATGAAGTGAATGGCAAACTGCACCTTGAAACGTGTAGATATGTCCCCAATACATTTACTTGAACTTTACGTTCTATATAATATGTTTTTTGTAATAATCACCCTATAATACATTTTGATATTATGATAATAATATTATGTAACTATTTTGACGCGATTAAAAAAAAATTTAACATCTGTTCATAATTTTAATACTATAATATCGTATTTCTTTGTAGATCGCATACACAATTATTATTATTGTTTCCGTACATTCATATTAAATTCACAATATTTATGTTATAAAATGTGAGACATTGATTTTTACTTGGATAAATATTTTAATCTTTGAGAGAATGGCGTCAAGATAAATGTTTCAACGAATTTATAATTTAGCTATAGATTTTTAAGTACACATAGTTATGCAAGTGAAGTATTATGTTATAATTCATAAACATATGAATGGTAATATAATTTAGATTTAAAACGGTCTGCAAATAATTATATTTCATCACAACTTATTTCAATGTATAAATACTTATTTTTTTGTGAATATTGTAACTATAATTAATAAATCTGTGCGTAAATCCAAATATATGTAACTATATGCCTGCTATACAAAGTTGTAAATTATTCGTTAAGCTTACAAAACTTCTTAATACAATTTTGTAAATAAAAAATTATTAAACAATAGTGTATTATACTATTATGAATTATGACAGAATCAAAAATCATATAAAACTATGAACAAATCATTTTTTTATTAAAAAAAAGTCCCATTATTAATTTTAATTGTTATTCAAGGCAATATAATATGTATATAAAAAAATATATATTTTATTTTTATAAGCAGTAGAATATTGAAATGAGTCTTTTCAAAGTTGTGATGCAACGTTGTTAATTGAAAAAATACAAATATAATGTTACAAACGTACTAAACGATTGGTATAAATGTAATTTAATCAACATCTGTATACATTTAATAATAGAGATTTTATTTGAAGAATTTTGATTAAATATTTGTATATTTCCTTATACAATTGTATTCGGAAAAAATGAATATTAATCATTATTTGATGATTCCGGTTTATTTTATAGGGAAAAATTCTGATGAGTATGTTTATACAAATAATGTTTAGCCGTTTATGTAATAAGAAATACGTAGTTTCTCTCACGTTACGTTTATGTTTAAAAAATTGATATCGAATTCTTAAAACATTTACAAGATAAATATTATATAAGTTGCTAAAATAATTTATCCCGTATAATACAAGTATGAAATATTATGAGATATATTGGATAGCAAACTTTTATATTTTTTTGGTGCTTAGGGTTAGTCTTTTTCCATGTGCTTTCATTAAAAAAGGATTTTTCTAGAATTAGTAAAAATGTATTAACATTTAAAATTTTAAAAAGTTATACATTTTGTAAACAAAATATAAAGGTTTTTAAATTTTTTTATAAGCATTATATAAAGAAAATAATATAAGCACTGTTAATTACATTAAAAATTGATCATCTTAAAATTTAACTTAATCAATTCATCGATTTAATATTATGAAGTAGGTATAAATATAAGTAAGTATAAATAAGTTAAACGATACGCGTATATACGACACCTTTACAGGATTTTCAAAAACGTGTATATTATAATGATTAAAGGTTTAATTTGAATTATGAACCACTATATTCAACGCTCAAGATCAAATTATACATTAATGATCAACGTCTAAACATTTTGACAGGAACTTAAGTACATATTAGCAGAGCCTTTAGCGAACCTACACCAGCTTACAAATCACTTCGACATAAACTAAAATATATTTTGACATTCGCGACTACCAATACACTCGTATTGTAGAACAGTGGTTCTCAACCAGTGTGCCGCGAGAAATGTTATTAAATATTGAAAACAGTGTTTTCAGCGAAGTTTTCAAAGTTGTTATGGTTATCAAGTGCGTGAGTGTGCCGTGAAAACTTGTGATGTATAAACGTGTGCCGTGAGCCAAAAAAGGTTGAGCACCACTGTTGTAGAGTATGAAGTTTGTTCAATTTAGGATTATTCCTGCCGGCTGTGTTGGATCTGTCGAAACTACAATCAATCAACACCCGACCTTAGATAAGTATTTAACAGAGAGATAAACTGTCAAATTGAGAATTCTAATATTAAGGTTATATTGTCAATGACATAATATAAACATAATCATGACACAAACAAGCTTAAAAATGTTAAACCTTACGGCTTTTATCTTTTATAATATAATATAATAATATAACTTTTAAAGATTCGACGTTTATGGCTTATGAATGGTGGAATATTGGTATTTATTTTATTATTCCATAAACGAAGCCATATTATCGTTTTGTTGCAGTCAAGTCCATTCAATAATAATATGCTTGAGTCTCGTAATAAATTTTAAAAAGTATTAATACGCGTTTTATTAGTTAACAGAATACTGAATTGTGGAAGATACACAATATGTTAGAATGCTATTTGGTACACGACCGTACATTTGGAACGATTATATTTTGTTTTTATATTATTTATTGTTTCCACATGGGAAATATTATTAAATCTAAGAATTCAACATTTTTAATTGTTGAATTGTAAATTTATACTATTATATGTTATATGTAACAGAGAAGTATCAAGTTTATCGATTCTGGGTTTTTTTATTTTATTCATAAAGTTTTTTTTTAATAGGCTGGCTATGTTCATACGTATTACAAAGTAAATATAAACATTTTTTTTTACATCAAGAATAAAATTATCAATTATTTTAAATGTAAGAAAATGTGTTACCATGTAAATACCACTGTCATCATATTTTTGTGGAAGTCGCACATTAAGAATATAATACAAACAATGGAATAATAAAATGGTTAACTAGAATGCCATTAAAAAGTGAAGCATTAACATTTTATGACAAAAGTTGCAAACAAACATAGCTTTATAGAGGCAGTTTTTATTATTGCTTGATAGTGTTACGAATATTGCCTGCGCTTTTTTCCATTTATTATATTGCCAGAGGTGAATAATCTAAACAAATTCATAAATAATATGTAACTCACAAATATTCAAAAAAACATTGAAAATTTCATAATATTTTTCTTAATGGAATCAATAAATAAATAAAATAATAAATAGCACGTAATTTTAAGATGCAATATTATTAATATATTTTTTTATTATAATTTATAAATACAAATTGAGTAAAATACCTCCCATTTCAACAAAAAAAAAAATAAAAAATTTTAATCAGTAATCGATTAATTTAAACATCTTTAACTGATCTATTGTTTGTATCATTTTAATATTGATTTATCCAATAAGCCATTTTTAAACATTGAAAACGGTTTACACTCTATAAACTTTAAACTCTTATTTTAACGCATAAACATATTTTACATAAAACATATTATTACAAATGCCAGTGGTTAAAATTCATTAGCCAAATATGTTACTTCGTGGTGTATTTAGAGTATAAAACATTTTTAACAAAGTTCTAAGTTTTTGTGGTCGGTCATAATCATAAACAATATATTTGAGTCTGATACTTAAATGTTACATCGTTTTGGTCTTTACTATAATATATATATATATATTACTGGTAAGTGGTAGGTATGCAATGATATAGGTACTCACATTAAATAATATTTTATTTGATTGACTGCTTAATGATTTAAAATATTGTTCTATGCTATGAGATTTGACACTGTTTTATATTAAGTAAATTTTTTAGATAAATATGGAAATATAAATTATAATACAATTTTAAATAAATACAAAAGCATGCAATAAGTAACACAAATAATAAAACTATTCTTTTTTTTTTTAATTTGACGTTATATAAATTGATGTATTATTTTTTATTATATATTTATTCTAAAGTGAAATAGACGACTTTTTATTTGTTAAATGATAATGTTTATTTATTTGTTCTATATTATTTTAAATTCAAAACGTATATATTAAAACATAATAAAATAAATAAAATATTTATGATTTATTAATGCATACAGACAGTATTAGAACACAAGTTTAAATTAGTTTGATAAAGTGAATTTGTCACTATAACAATAATAATGTATTAAATTAAATATTAATATATGTAAATATATATTCAAATCATATAATGTCTGTGCCCATGTTCGTAGTAACCATAGTAACCTCCGCGTGTGTATAGGAATACGTAGGTGTATTGTACGAATAGCCGTATGCTGTATGAGTTTCCTCACAATATGTATATAATATTTGCATTTGGGGTTATGAAAGAAAACGAGTATAAATTTCCGGTACCGCTTTTACCGACAATATTTTATACGAGTGCACTGAGGAGGATTCCGTACCTCTCTTTAGTTTTTCCAATTTCGTATGAATCGTACCGATTTATTCTATCGAACTTTTTCCTCGTCCACAAAAATCGAATAAAAATGTATGCGTGGCGCACACACACAAACATAAGTACATATATTATATATTATTATACAGCCAACGGGATAAATCTCTGGTCTATAGAACTCACAATAAAATATATGACTGTGATAACGGCGGCTTTGTCGTCAAACAGGGTTACTACACAACTATATCGTCACGGAAAACGGATAACAAACCAGACGAAAAAACGTATACCTACGTTTGAAATAGAAAACGGTCTACCGAATATAAATGTATACTTATTTCTTGAAGTAGAAATTTTCAAAACAGTACGGTCACGGGACGGGCTGCGTACAGGACAGGGGGTGCTCGCGGAGGTTCAATTTCCGTTGTCGTGATAAAATATGCGTAGACGTGTTTGATAGCAGCCGGCCCGACGTCGCCGCCACCGCCTTCGTTGTTGATAATAACCGTTGTTGGCCAAACTATCATTAACGGCAAGCGGCGTCGGCAACGGCGATTGTCCATTGATCGAGTCCGATGTGCTTTACTATCATATTCCACCCTTATAGCTTCCACTATACCGTCCATTGTTCTTTCCGCGTAACTTCTGCTATCATTCATATCGATCTACATGTTTCATGACCGTGCGTCATTTGCCATCTTTTTTTGGGTCGCTATAATATGGTGCTGGTGCAACGATTCTCTGGACCTCGGACTCACCGAGTCGATTCTACCTGCCTCGTATAAATATTAGGTATAGGTACCATTACGTTTTAAGTAAAACGCTATCTCTATCTGGGTTAAGATCTTCAAAATACCATCACCGTTATTATACACGACCACTATTATAATAATACAATACTATCGTATTCACCGTTCCTATCAAATGAGTATAATATACAATATTTAGTTGAAATTGTACATAAAAGCTAACGACAATTATTATAATACGATATATTTAAGTAATCGACAGAATACCGCAGTATTTGGTCAACCAATTGGATCGGAGTGCAATAACAATAATAATAACGTGTTTGCCAAATTCATTTGAAATGCTCAGAATGTAAGCGGGTATTCCAGGATAGCCGTTGCCAATGGGCAGGCGGCCATGATGAGGTCATCATATGGCATGTAAATATTATGTATTTAAATCGAAAAGGTGATTCGATAAAAGTCGATTGGCTCTAAATATATTTTATTTATAATTTTAAATTGATGAGCCTTATTACTTATTTTTGATACCATCTAAGTAGGTACTACTTTTAGTACCTACCTATGTTAAATGCATGAAAACTAATTTGTATTTATTTCTAATAAAATATAATCTACAGACATCTGAAGTTAGTGAATTTAAATAATGTAAAATGAGTGATAAAACCTGTATAATGTATTGATAGGCTATGATGCAAGTATTTAGAAAAAGCTGAATCGAAAAGTAAATAATTCCATTGATATTTTAATTTAAACAAAACACACAATACATTTTTATAACAAATCATGCAAAATATATCGTTATTATTATTTAATAATATATACTCAAATGCACCTCCTATAAGTTTTTATGTGTATTACTTTAAACAACGTGAAAGTGGATTAATTAAATAATGTTAATATTAAATAAATATAAAATAAAATAAAATAAAATATTAATTATTACTTACAATACAAAAATTATCAATATTTTACAAACAAGAGTATCACTTATCAATCAAATTATTCCTCGTATGGACGTTCATATTAAATTAATTAATAAATTAAATTAAAAATATGAATGAAATAGTACTTGAATATAAATCATTTAATGTTTACACAAAAAATATTTTTGATTTTATTATTGATGTCGAATAAAATGTTTTCTTTTACTTCTTTACTATAATGACCAATTTTAACAGAACTAATGAAATTTAATATTTTCTAAGTAATTTGAAACGATTGAATAATTGGTTGTATAACTGATTTCTATTACATATTTGCATAAAAAAATCTACATTTTTACTTTTTGTTTTATATTTTCTAAACGTTTGTTAGTTAAAAGAAAAACTAGAAAATGGTAAATTTAGTGAAATATTTACTTCGTTATTCATGTTTTTATTCGTTACTTGTTACTAAACGTTTCAAAGAAATGTCTCTGTTAACGATCCTTAATTTTATACGCAATACATTTAATCTTTTACCGAGGTAAATGTTCCTGGTTTTTCCTCTACATATGACTATATGATTTTATTCTACATGCAAAGTATCTTTTTCATAAAAATGTGAAAATATTTTTCGTAAATAATGTATTATTCAAATGTTTATATTTACTTTTTAGTTATTATATTTCCAAACCATTATTTTATAAAAATAGAGATGAGAGTAAAACAAATAAACTATAGTTTTTAATTTTTTTTTTGGTTAACTCCTCTATCAGGTCATCGTTTGAATAGAGGTCTATTGTTGATTTCATCGTGATATCCACAACATCGATATGTATACGACCTACGAAGTAATGAAATAAAAATTGTATAATACACAAATACACGTATATTGCATTAAAGAAGAAAAAAGGAAATATACACTGGGTAAACAAGACTCGGTCATAGACACTTATACGGCACATTCACAAAGCCATGGTAGTAAAATAGTAGAAGTAGTGAATAAAAACCGGTGTGCTGTCAGCATGTGTGCACATTGATCCGAAACTAATAACTTCATACATATTGATGAAACTCTCGCAAAATATAGCATTGGTAATAATTTATTGTCCACACGATGATGGCAAGGACATTTCCGTATGTGAAATACATGGATGGTTGTTATCAATAGTGCAATTATTATTCTATGTACTTACGTCACAATATATATATATATATTATACGTACAATAGATATACAGTTGTTTTTTTTACTTTATAGAGCTAACTAAGCTTTTTGACGAATACACATAAGTGTAAGTACTTACTTCGTTTGCAAATGTCAGAAATAATAAATAAAAACGGTTCGGTTCACGATTTTAAATGTTTATGGGTATAGAATAAATGTTAAAACAGTGTTAGGTACTCTTATGTAATGTTCTGTAATGTAAATCAATTCTTTCTTCATGTAGTCAACACTGTTAAACGATACTTAAAGAAACTAGAGGTGTATACAAATCACAATAAAATGTAATTAACTGTAAATTTTGATTTTATCACAGATAAATGTATGGTCAAGTTAATAATGAAAGATAATATATGTATAGATTTTGGATATTTATTATTATAAGCGATATAATAGTAATTAGCAGTAGTCTAAGTAGATATAGTACAATGTACAAACAACACACATACATAATATTTGTATAAATATTACCTTGGTAAATGTTTAAAACAGTTTAACAAGTAGTTATTAGTTATTTTTAAAATTACTTGTAGTTTTGATAACACAAAGGATTATAATTCCACTACAGACCCATTAAATACAGGAAAGATATTTTTATAACAAAGAAACACTGAGAAAATAATTTCTGGAATTAACAAATACAAACAAATATATTCAAAGTATTTCAAAAAAAAAGTATTTGAATACTTCTTTAAAATATAGTTCTATTTTAATTTATGTATACGTCAGCTGCTAAGACACGTCATTTAATTTGTTTAGTTACTATGAAATATAGACCTATGTGTTCTATACTTTAAAATAAAGTACTTTTAATACATTTTATTATTGTTTTTAATTTAGTGAACTTTCGTTAAATTCGTTTTTGTTATTTACTGTACTATACTACTCTATTATAATATAATGAAAACGGACATTTTTTAATAATCCATTAACGTTCCCAAATGTTTAATTAAAATAATGTAAATTTTAAATAAAATAACAAACTAACATTATGATTTATGTAATATATGATTCATTACATATAAAAATAACAAAATAAATAGTAACTCTATGCAAAATAAAATATATCAAAAAAATGTTACATATTTCATTAAAAACGGATTATAATACAACCAAATAAAAAGTGTACATTTGAATTCTATCAACTGTTATTAAATCATGTGTGATATTTTACCATTTTTTTCAATTAAAGATAGTAATAATTTATCTGGAATTGAATATGTCTATTAGCTTAATTTTTTTTAGTAATTTAACTGTCTTAACGAATAACAAATTATGGTTTCTATTATCTCGGTTACGTACACATTACAATAAATATTAACTCTATGAAAAATAAAGGAATGAGTCCCTAACATATATAGCCACTTTTATTTCATTATATAGTTTAAAATAAGTGGGTTTAGTGATATTGAATAGATTTCTTGTATGTTTTAACGATACGATATAATGCATTTAACTGTATCCATTGTGCAATACAATAGTAAATAAACCGATACCATAAGGATAGTATATTTTTATGCAAGTGAAAATCAACCTTAGTTTTCACTAAAAGAAATTCCGTAAATTATTAAGTTTGGAAAATGATATATTTAATAAGATTCTATGTACCATTATAGTGTTTGTATTTGAGTGTAATAAATAACAGTTTATGTTTCATATAAATCAGAGTATTATTTCTAATAAGATTAAAAAAACTGTAAATTAATATAAATAATTAATAGTATATATCATGAAATTTTAATGCAAAACAATAGAATGATCTAATGATCTGATCTGTTCAAATTTTTAGTTTAGAATCTTAATGGAATGTTTTACAATTATGTAGTTTTTTTGTGTCTAAAGATACTTTATATACGAGAAAAAATACATCAAGATTTTTCTTATATTGAGAAGATTTTTTTTGTAGCAAATTAAATATAGTTTGCACCTCGATTTCCCAAAATAATCGGAAAATCTAAAAAAAAATGATGGAATAACCGTAATATTTACGCATCACCAGTTTTTGACTAAATCGAGTTTTTGAGAAGTCGTCAAAATTACTAAAATAATAAAATTGATATAGTGTATCGATTTTGATCGGAGGATGAATCTTTTTTAGAACATTTTCTTCATTCTTCAACATTGAATGGGTTTATGGTAGAATATTTGATCTAGATGGTATATTTGAAAAAAATGGGGAAGGGGAGTGGTAAAAAGTAAAAAAAAACCCTTAGTACTAATTTAGATAATTAGAAAAACTCCACAAATTGCTATAAAATGGAAAAATTTACATTTTCACACAAATGTATATTATATACTTTGTTTTATTTCAAAAAGAATAACTGTAGAGAATTGAACTTTTTACCGTCTAATTTCATTGGTAATTTCAAGAAATTATCAAATTTAAGAAATTTTTCTTTTTGGGCTATTTTAAGTTTTTAAGTTTTTTAGTTTTTTATTGATATTTCAAGTGCAGTCAGAAAGCTTGAAAATTGAATACAAGCTTTATCATAAGTTAGTTTTATAACAATTAAAAATATCGAAAATATATAATAACATAATAAATTTTATAAGATTTAAAGTTTACATTTATACAATAATAACGATTTTTCTTGAAGCGATTTAAGTTGTTTTGTTGTAATAGGTATAAAAAGTAAAGTAGACAATTATTATTTTCTGTACACAGAATGATAATTTTTTAATATTTAGAGTGATTCCAAATAAGGAATTTGTAATTTTATTTTAACTAATTCGTTCATAAAACCAAGATGAATAGGTCACTATTTAATTTAGATTTATTAATTCATGTTTCGCTAAAACCGAATATACAGTTATCATGGACTAAATTACTATAAATTAAGTAGGTACCTACTAGGTAAATAATTGAACAAATGCTAAAACATTATAGAATTTGAAGTTCACACAAACTATAATGTAAAAATTAAAAATGTTTGTTAACCATGAATTAACTATAAATTTATTTTTTATTCAAATAATTTATGAATCTGAAGAGTTAATTGCTGAATGGCCAAAATAATTCGGGAGACCCATTTAAATGCAATTATTGCTGGCAGTGCACACAGCGTTAAATGACGTTACGAGTCGTTTGTTTTTATTCAATCTGAAAGTTACCGTAAATGAAATGCTATGAAATGAAGTACGGACTATTACTTATAGTCATTGTAGAATAATAATCAATGTCCCGAAAATTCTGCTATGACCATGTGTCAAAAATAGTTAGAATGACGGTTAATACTTAATATTGCACTACAGAAATTTATTTAAGTTATGATTTGAACGATAACAAAATTAATGATTTATTTTATAAAGAAGTAAACTCAAAATCAAATAATATACTGTTTGCTATTATTGAAATACAT
>NC_042496.1:20125477-20197761 GCF_005508785.2 Acyrthosiphon pisum
AATTTTTTAAATGTAAAATATTTATTCTTGTCAAGCATTTGCTAAAATTGAAAAAGTGCTCCGACCGATGCAAAGTAAACTTGTTTACCAACTCAAACATCTTTACATTTTTTAAATCGAACCACTAGAAGTACCTTAGTTTTTGTCAGGCGCTTAGGTCGTTATTCTTATGTTGCACGAGTATTAGACAAAGACAGCAAATCACCGCATGCAACGCCTTTAATTAATATATTAATTCTTTTTTTTATCCTCAACTTAATAAGAAATATATGTCTAATAAATGTTTAGTGAAAAACAATTGTATATTAAACCATAAATATGATTAGCGTATACATATTATAACCCATAAGATATCATATCTTTTTGCAATTAAAAAAATGATGTTGATAAAAATTAGAATAATTTTCTTTTTTTTTTTATCTTTAAAACTATAAAAAACAATTTAAAATTCTTTCACTAAATCTAATTTTAAGAATTAATGTTTTTTAATAATTTTAATAATTTTGCAGATTATATATTATGTTTCAGGATAAAAAACATATTATATTTTATATTTTAATTTGAAATAGTACCTGCAGTGATTTTAAATTATTTATTTTTACAAATTATATGTATTATGATCTTAACGTTGAATTTTCATCTACTAAAAATAGGTAAGATACTTTAGAAAAAGTACTGCAATTAATTTTATTATAATTTAATTTTAAAGCAAATCTTAAAAATATTCATGATCTAACTTGTTAGAAGTTTAGTTTCCTTATTCAAAGAGTTTAAGAATCATAAACCATTGAACTAGGTATTTGAGTGACTAGTTCCCAGTAATTAAAATAGAATATTTAATCAAGTAAAGTAGCACAATCACCGAGCGTGATAGGTAAGTTTCTAGATTTTTGTACGTTTTTTATGATGGTATATTATGTAGTTTATAGGTACGAAACAAAATTGTTTGTTTGGTAAGTTTGTTTGATGATGAATTTTACAAGATTTTTACAAACTTACTGTTCATCTAATGCATGTAACCTTTTAACATATCCCTGTACCTATGTCAAATTGTCGATGGTTATCTTTGAGAAACATATACAGACAGTGAGAGTATATGTGTGTGTGTGTGTGTGTGTGTGTGTGTGTGAGAGAGAGAGAGAAAAATCTAAAGGATGTAAGGTATTGCAAATAACTTAGTGAAATGTGTTTCGCTATTGACGAGTTTAAAAACTTGTCGGGTAAGCTACTTTTATACCAAGTGAATGACTAGCGTTAAGTTATTATTTAATTGTATGCTAAACGAAATATTTGACCTGTCCTGAACCCTAAACACATAAATCAAACAATTCATATAAACTTTATCAAATACACGATAGAAAGAATTTACAAAATTACTGTTTCGTGTATAATATTTTATGTCTTTAAGAGTTATTTTATACACACTATACAGAATCCCTAAAGGTTTACAACAATTACATTCGAAGATTACGGATGAATAAATTGAGTTCGCTAAGCATTCATCAACACAATACTACTATCAAAAACTATTATAAGAGCATTTTAATCGTGATGTTGATGTACAGTCATCCGAAATTGTTATAATGTTTACTTTTTCCACGTAGGTAGATGATAGGACTAAAATCTGTCAGGACTGTCATCAAGTAGATTGTACAAACAACATAAATCGTATTCATTATGACTTTTTATTCAGCTACCACGTTAAAATAAAACTACAATTCAAACGAATAAAGAAAATATTGATTTTTTTTGTATTATTTAATAATAAACTAAATATTATTCATTTTTACACTTTGGGCTCAATGTCATATATTATAATTGATTACAATATAAACTTCGCAAAGTAATTTATATTGTATTTATAACTTTTTATAGTCTAGTACAACTAAAATAGAAAATATAAAACTTACAAACAAAATGGCTATGAAACTATTCTTACCTGAAAAATAAAAACAAAAACATAAATTATTATTATTAAAAATACTTAAATATAAAACAATAATTTAGATTTAGGAATTTTTTTTTTTTTAAATATTTAACTCTCATTTAATATTAAAAAAACAATGAAACAGTTACGGTATGAAATATTTATTTTTAAAGTATAAAAATATAATATACTTTATTATATTTAAAATAGACTATTATTATATTTTAAAATAATCAAACACAGATATTTATACAATTTTCATTAGTTTCTACTTTCTAATATAATTGACAATTGTATTTAGAGTTATGTATTGTGTTTTAAGTTCAACTTATGCATTAGGATAATGCATAAAAGTTTCTACATTTTGGGGTTTTTGAATAAAACCTGTATTTTTTTTTTTTTAATTTGGCATTGATAATATCATATACAATACAAATAATGAGAAATATATAAACGCTTTAGAGATTAAGATTATAACGAGTAAGTGTTGGGCCCGTCGATGTTTTTGTTTAAATGTACCTAATTTTTGTTTATTTCTGTCTGTTTAAAAAACTCTATAATACATCATAAAAAAAGGCATAGCGAGTGTTTTTTGTTTAAAACAAAATTCGTGACTAAAATAAAAAAATAATCATGTGCCACATAACCTTTGATCTACAAAACTCGATGATTAGAAAAATCAAAAATACATCTTTAAAACAAAAATACTTTTTCAGTGCGATGTTTATGTATCTAACTTAATAACATTATCTAAAATGATATTAAAGAAGTACCTAATAACAATATTAGGTATACTTATTAATATATTAATACACACGTTCAATTGTACCTAATAAATAATAATATTCGCATATATAAACCAAGCTTCAAACCTTAACTAATTTACCTAATACATATTATAATAACATATTTTTTACTTGATTTATAAACTAAAAACTGAATTATCTCAATATATAAATATACATTATTTAAATTTTTGAGTTAATGAACAACGTTAATTAAATAAGGAAACAAATTTAAGTATGGTGCTGTCATATTGTTGGCGCAACGTTTGTAGTAGTTCGTATCATTTATTACGTTTATTAATCGTACTTTTTAGAGTTTAAAAAATGTAGAGGTTCGTATGTTTGAATGTAATTTAGAATACTTTGTATTTTAATAAATTATAAAAAAAGTAATTCTTTCATTCAAGTTTTGTTTTCTTTATTATTGATTAGACATTGTTCAAAATTGAATTATAACATAGTCTATATTATAAGAAGTAAGTATTATAATGACTTAATAAAACAAAATTGTTTCCAGGTGTATTTAAAAAGTTAATTTAAATAATATTAAAAAATGTAACGTGTTATTATTATATTTATTCATAACTACTTAAATTTAAGAATATTATGATAATCATATTCATTATTCATATAAAATAACTAGAACAGTAATTTATAATTGTAGTTTATTAAAGGCTCGGTATTCGACACTCGGTGGTATTTAGTGAACTGAAAATTGCTACAATAACTAAAACGGCGCATTCGTTATTTACTGTTACATAATAATATAGTTGGTAACTTTTCATGTCAAGTAAGTTGGCCAAACTCCAAAAAGGTCAGAAAATTACCCCACGCTCTGTATTGCATGTCATCAGTATAAGTATACAACTGAGAAAAATAAAGAAATTTAGTTGTGGCTAGATTTGACCTATTTGGTCATTTGATAACTGAAACGCATGCAGACAAACGTTGCGAATCTTAAAATTTAAATATTTTTCAGCACGTCAGCAAGGTGTTGAGTTTTGAAATAAAATTATGGTATTCTAACCACGGATTAGGTACCTATGCTTAAGTATTTTTATGATTTTAAAGAATATAAGTAGATACCTATTTCATGTGTTTTATAATACAAAATATAAAGCTTATGTGAATTATACTGATTTGAAATTTGAATTTTATAAATTTATCAAATGTAAAAATGATACAATTATTATTGTTAATTATCATTTTATAATAAATGTACGAGGTATATTCTTATATTTTACCTATTGATATTTTATATCAATATTTTTAATCATACCTGATAGCGGGCCTGATACCAAGTAGTATAGACAATTTAGTGAAAATTTCACATTTGTAAATACCTAATTTAAGTAAAATAATATAAATAATCATAATTTTCTCATAGTGTTATAATCGTAGCCTTGTCAAAAGGAGATTGGCTTATTGTAACTGCATTAAGCTTCAGGTCAAAAATAATTTTCCTCATAAATACAAATTCCATAGTAGAAATATACCTATAATATAACACAGTGGAATGTTTAGAAGACCTTAAACTTTATATATAGCCAGTACGACTTGTGACATAATATAGTTATTAAATATAATATATTTCATAACGTAATAAAAACGGAAGATCTGTTTACACAGAGTTTATGGCATTCTCAATAATTCTAGTTGGAAATTTAATTCCGTAAGTGTTTAAGATACATCACTTTTAATATATAATATATTATATCTATAAAGTGTAAACTATATATTTATAATATATAGGTATATATTAAAATTGTATTACTAACGTACTAAAAATGATATGATTTAAGACCGGTGTTTAAAATGAATATGGTATGATAAATTAAAGACAAACATAATGAGGAACTTTTAAAACTATGTTATGTTTCCAGAATTAAATGACCAACCAGAGCTAGAATCCAATTACCCTATAGTGCAGTGTGTATGTAACAGATAATTGTATAATGCTTTAAAAAGAAATCAAAACAGAATAATTTTTACCGATTTAGGATTATGTACAATATTTACCATTAATACTGCTTATGTTACACAACCAGTAAATTGTAAATTTAAGATTTAAATCGTAGTAATTGCGGAGAATGATACCCATAAGACAAACTTATGAACAATACTAAAAAAAAATGTATCATTAAAATACGAATTATGTATTATCTTATGGGTTCTACCAGGTTCTATATGAGAAAAGTATTGTTGTTATTTTTTTCCTCTCGTGCCTACGCATTTACATTAGAAACTTGTTTAAACTTTTTATTAGACATGTAAATGAATCGAAAACCCTATGGGATGAATATTTTATTTAAGGCATTAATGGTATTAACGATATAAAACAAAAAGAAAATAGTAAGTATGGAAAATATAAAATTACGCGTCCATTGGCTTTTTTTACGATTATAATATAAATTATATTATAAATTCTAATTCACTAATAAAAATACATTGGTATAGGATATTAGGATAATGTATATTATGTTAGCAAATATAAAATTATATATTTTAAAAACACATAATGGTTATAGCTATTCCATGTACCTACGAAATAGCATACAATAATTATTATGTAAACAAGTTAAATAGTGTTTGATACTATGCTACTAAAATTTATGTTTAAAAAAACTAGTTCAGACTGTATTAAATGCACGGAAAAAGTTATAAGTAAACTGACCAAATTATGTTATTTTCATGAGACTTATTCCATAACAGGAAAAAAAATGATATATCAACTTCTGGTACGTAATAAAGAACCATTTATAAAGCTGGAGACAGCTTTAAGTGAGCATTTATCCCTCAACACAAAAACATTTGCTCTTTCAAATGTTCTTTTTGCAACAAATGATCACCAAGAGTTTTTGAAAAAAAACCAACCAGGTGGTCGTCAATCAGAAAACGCCCAATAAAAGAATAATAAACAATGTATATCTACATAATATACGATATAGTAGTATAGTACCTACTAACATATAATATAAGCGTTATTCTTGACAAGTGACAACAGCTGAAGTTTCTTATACATATTTACATTTATAATTAGCCCTCTAATTATAGTTTATTATGCTATTTATTAAAATCATAACCAATTTTTCTTGAATTCATTTTTTTCTTTGAATAAAACAAGTTTTCCCAAAGGGTTTCACGTAATTTCGCACATAAGTAAGAAAATGAAAAAAAAACCTTCTACGTCACACACTTGTAAGTATTTTGTTAAGTCGGTATCTTTTCTTATCAACATTTGACACTACCATTGTCACGTGGTTGATTTATTTATTCATTAATTATTACTAATGACAGTTGATATAAAATAAATGTTTTTCATAATGCAGTTAATTAATTAAATGTCCATATTATATTAGTTTTTATACATAAGATTCAGTATATTTTGTGATTTAATTTACTCATAGTGTTTTTTTTATAATTTAGGTAATTCCGAGGTAATTCCTAATTTTATTCTTATCAAATTTGTTATGTTTTACGACAAAATTTGGAATTTATAAGTTATATGCATTTTATGGAATAATATAACACTGGAGTATCCACAATATTAATTCGATAAATCTGTAATTTAAAGTGGATTTTATTATTATAATGTACAGGAACACGGAGTTTAAATTTAAAACCATAATAATATATTACACCACATATTATCACATTTTTTTTTTAAACAGTATTTATAAGGAAATTAAATTCCTAGTTTATTTATTATTCCCTAATCTTCAGTTATCGAATAAATGTATTCAAATTACATTGAATGGTAAGTGAGTTTATAGTTAAAAGTAAAATATTTTTTTTAAAGTAAAATACGCGTGTAGGTATTAGCAGTGTGACATATTAATTTAACAATGTAAATTTCTGTAGATTATTCGTGTGCTGAAAATGCTATTTCTTTAGGTACCTAATGCATTACTGTTGTTGTTTTTACGAGAAAGAAATAAGTATATTCATGTATATTGCGTATAGATCTAATAAAACGTAGTTTTTGTGAAAGCTCTTAACACTATCGCTTAAATCGAATCTCTTATTCTTTACATTGGCAAAATAACAATTTGAAACAAGAGGAAATTTTTTTTTATCAAAAAACACATTTACATTTTTATTTTTGAAAAAATGTGCTTACAATATGTCATTATATTATATACATATATATTAAATAGGTACTTTTAAAGTTACCAACAATATATTTATACCATTTATTATAAAAAAAATAAATCTGGTGGGTTATCTATGTATTTAAATACATGTAGGACCTAGGTGGGTGTACATGATACAATTACTTTTGCATCAGCTTAGATCATATAAGAATGGCAATCATTAACATACAACAACAAATTAGAAATTGATTAAACGTTTTCCGTATTTACAGCGAAAAATTTCGTATGTTAATATAAAATGCCATGAACATTAAGGTTAAGGATTAATTAAGGATTTTTAATATGGGATTTTCCGTATCGTTGGTAAACTTCCAATCGAAATGGTCAATTTCTTAAAGAGCCCATTACTATAAGTTATAACCTAGGTGTACCAAAGTAAAAAATAGACATCTACAACCAAGCCTAAGCCCTAACCTCATACGGACAACAATCAAATCCGTTCCGATAAAGACGATTAAAAAAACCAGAAATAGTATGCCTTTTTGTATTTGTTTAGTGTTTACACGCTAACTCAGTTATTTTCACAACGCGACGTCCTGACTTCGATACAATACATTTATATAATCTGTTCTACTTACTTTGTACTCTATGCCCTTGGGCGTTTATAATTAAAACAAATAAATAAATAAATATACTAATTTCTAAAATAATTGAACTTGTATAAATAGCAAATACCTATTATTTCAAATATTTTAGTAATAAAATTATATAAATAAATTATGAATTGAAAAAAAAATTAGTTTAACTATTGATTGCTGACATTATTTTATTTACAGGTAGGTACTAATATTATAAATATATAATAACAATCCATTTCTTAATTAACTGTTAAATAATATATTCACATGAAAATAAAAAGGTTATCTCTGAGGATAAAACTCAATGTGATGATTAAATATTTAAATCCATAAATAATTATAATATTATTATAGTGTTATTGTTCTATGTGGCGGAAACAGGCCTCGAGCTCAAAAAAACATCAGACCGGTCGGAAACGCATCATTATCACCGTCGTCGCCACGACCGGAAATTCAACACAATCCAATTTAAATGAATCATGGCAATAAAATAATTATTAAATTACACGTGTATATTATTATCTTTCACTATCATTCAATACTTTATGAGCATTATATCAGAATATCATACATTTTTTTTTTATTTATTAGGGTTAAGCCGGCTTCAACTACTAAGGTCATTACCTCGTATGGTACTGTTGGGGAGAGTACTCGTAGATTTGTTTACACGTGTGTGTTTGTTTTGGCAGCATTTTTTGATTTGGGCACCCGCAGGTATCTGCCTTGCCCGGTCGAGGGAGGCGACCTCTCTCTCTCTCTTTCTCTCTCTCTCTCTCTCTCTCTCTCTCCCCGGAGAGAAGTGCCACCCGTGACCGAGGTTCGAACCGGCGACGGTGTGCGTTGCAACCGACGCCTTAGTCCGCTAGGCCACTCATTCCCCCATCATGCATTTATTGTAGGTGAGAATAGATTGATAGTAAAAAAAAAATCAATTTATATTTATAGAAAAAGGTAGTTCACTACATATGCTTATACACTATTAAGACATAGATACATTAAAATCAAATCACATTGATTAATTGATCTTTGTAATTTAATTAAAGTTTATTTTTTAATCATTTAAAATCTGATCTTAGAAATAAATATTATAAGCTGGTACATAATAGCTATGATATAAATTAATAACTAGTAGTTATAAAATACACGTGTTTTATAGGTTAAACAATATTTATTTTAATAAAAAATACGTATTACAGGAACGTCTCCGTAGGCGGAGGTTGGGGGGGGGGACTTATATAGGGGCTATGTACTTAGTATTACCTACCTGTATTTTTTTCTCATTTTTAATTTGTATTAATAACTATTAACTACCTGTTGTAATATCTAAAATAGCCGATTGGCATAAAATAAACAATAATAATAATAATAATATAGCAATGCAAAAGTTTTTAATTTAAAACTAAATATTTTAGATATTTGTGTGACATTGCTATTGAAAAGTTTTAAATAACAAAATCGGTTTCGAAATTCTAAATCTGTAGAAAATTGACATATTTGTATTATATTAGTACACTGTACAACTAATAATAAACACAGTTCAAAATGACAATAAATGTTTGCTTACAATTAAGATATAAACATCTAAATTTATTGTACGACGTAAGGCCCTTTACAGTGAAATGTCCTGGGGGCTGAGAGTGAGCTCTACACGCAGTGGCATAGCTATGATTTACTTTGTGAGGGGGTGCTGATAATTTGATATAAAGAGGAGAATTAACTAGAATCTCTCACAAGTTATATATGCTGATGTTGTGGGTATATAACATTTTAGACTTCAACAGAAACTTTCATACAAATTACATTTTTTAATGCATTGTTAAATTTCACGTAATATGTTCACAAAATATTGAAGGCAAATTTTTAAATTGTCCTGAAATTTTGGGAAGGACTACAGTCCTCAGACCATCTGGCTATTCCACTACCTGCACAGTAAACATCCAATGACTTAGTACAAAATGTCCTAGAGTAATAATAACTATTGTGGATGTGATCCATCGCTCTCTGCACAAAATAATAAAAAAAAGGAGGTATTACAATAGAATTTTAAGGTTAGTTGACAATACGAAGTCGGTACTGAATCGATAATAATAAACTGAACAAGTACCATATATACTGTAGAAGTTGTAAAGCAAACCCATTATCGAGTTTTCATCAAATGTATGATGTACCTAACTATATTACAAGTTAAACTGCTTAAAGTAAAATATCTATTAACATATAAATATATAATGTTATGTTAATTTACTTTAACTAGACCTAGTGATTGAAAGTCTGTTTGATTTAACTTAACGGCGTGTAACAACATTGACTTATACAAAATGTTATTCTCAAACCTTATAAGGTAAATGTAAATATTAAGTTTAAAAACTTTTGACAAACACGTTAGATATTAATTTTTAAGTGAAAACTAGGATAATAGGCACATATAAATTAAAATAAAGTTGCTATGTTAAATACATTAGCTACTTATCAGTATAGGTTTAAGAAATAGCCCCGGAAAAAGCTTAAAGTCCAAATAGTTTGAAAATTTCATTGAATATAGAAAATGATAATTTATCTTACAGTGGACTGTTTCAAGTTTCAATTAATACTATTTAAATTATAACAGAAAAAACTAAAATAATTTGACGAGAAATCGTTATATTACTTGTGAGAAGTGAATAACCAATTTCGTCAAAATGTAAACTTCAGTCGTTTATAAAATACATTTGTGAAATTACTCTTAACTTTTTAAAAAAAAATATTTCAGTAATATAAACGCACGAGGAATCTTAAATTAAAAAATGTTCAAGCTTTTTGACCAAATAAACAAATTTTATCGACATATATACAAAAAAAAGTAAAAAAAAGAAGATGTCAGCTATGGATAGTTCAAATATTTTCTAACTATTTTACCATGTACCTATAAAAAATGCTAAAATATAGATTTGGTGCAAATTACCAGAGATATACGGTTATCCGTTATTTAATTATAAAAACTGGCTTTGTAATAAATAATAAAATAAATGGCTTTTTACAAATATTCTGAAAATAATGAGAATTTTCAATTTTTAAGTAAAGTTCAACCTATAGATCCAATTTGCCACCTTCAAAGTTGAAGCATTTTTTTCCTTTACTTTAAAACGTGTACACATGAATACACAGAAAAAAATCCCATTAAAAGTACAGTCACACAAACTATTATCAAATAATTGTCGAAACTTTCACAATTACCTAATCTAAATGAAATGTCAAGATTTTGCGAAGCAATGTTTGAAAATAATTTTAAAAAAAATGTTCATTCCATTTCAAGCAAATGTCAATCGAAAAATAACTTTAGAATCTTGGAAGAGAAAAACAAAATTAAATCATTATACAATTATGTTTATTCTTACTTTTAGTTACTGTAATAATACTCTTAAGATATTTGAACCATTAAATTTACAACTACAACAGTAGGTACATAGATATATATAATTAGTTTTTTAAAACAATTATGAAAAGGAAATTTAATTTCATGTTTCAGTTTAAGTACGTATTTGACATACATATATATTATATACATTGTTTCCATAATACAAAAGAGTATGATTTTAATTTCACCTTAAAACTTTAAATTAGTTTATCGATTGCCCCGAATTCCTTGTCGAAGATTAATTTTGAACGTACCTATAACGCACCTTGTGATATCAAGAATTATTCGTATAATACACATGCACAGCACATTATAAACAACATATAAGGCTTGTGAATGGGTACTTGGATAGAGAAGTTTTGTAAAAATGAATACAACTTTTTAGAAACATATACACATATTATGTACATTATGCTGTGCACATAGATACCTATTAATAAAAAAAAAATAAAAAAATAATAATACATGTGAAATAATAACAGTGCCCTAGAATTTGACAGTAGGTATACTATACGTAATCCATTAGGTAGGGTATATGTCAAGTATCACGCGGGTGGATATTCAAAGGATTTCTGCTGCAGTCATAGTGTATCAACATTAATTCTATTTCGGTTTATTTATCGCCATTGACTTGTCAGAATGACAAGTGGCGACTTTAACCGACTGCGATAATATTCGTGAGCACGGTACACGACTGTATAATATTATACATAATATTGTTACATGCGATAAAAGCGTTGTAAAACGGGAACGAATGTACATAATATAAGGCACTCAATACCCCAAATACACGTCGTCCACTTAGTGTCTGACTCCCGTTAACAGCCCATTTGCACGATGCACGTTTAATTCCGCACCACTTTCAGTAATTAACCGCCCTCGCAGCAAGGGTATATCTATAAATTGTAATGTGGTTTACGGCGATCATACCACGTGTGTACATGATTATGATTCGTCGTAAGTATACATTTATCGGAAATAGGTATGTAGGTCATTCGGTTGTGGTTATGAATTCGTACTGTTGGCGCGCGCAGGTGTAAATAACAACTGCCGAAAGTTACGTTCCGAAGCTACTTCGACGAGACGGGCGGGTGTTCGCTCATAGGTAAATAATATTATATGTATATATTAGGTTTGTTCCAACAGAGAATTTGTGACTAGTTGCCGACTGATCCATGATTGATTTACGGCGCATGCGTTACCGTGGACTGATCATGGATTTTGACCACTGTTGGAACGCATTTCTGACTGTCCACAATAAACCTACCAAAGCCTAATAGATAAGAGATAAGAGATTGTATGATTACTGTGTCTCGGACTCCCAGTCCGGTCAGGAAACCGCGGATCGTTTTGACTGTCAATAACCAGTCATAAACTGGTCTGATAACGTGTTGGAACAACCATCTGGCAGTTTGAGTTTGCGTTTTAGGCGGGTTGGAACGGAAAAGTTCTACTGCGCATGCTCCCGACAGTTCTATGATAGTTTGACCGTGTGTTGGAACAAACCTAATATTATACTAGTATTATATGAATACATGCATGCAACCCTAAGCTCCGGGTTCGGTACATCTTGTTTTATCTCTATACTTTCTGAGCTGTAAACGTACGTCAATAACCCGGTAATCGGTACGACGAAATGCGCCAGAGTTCGCATATAAAACGTAAAAAATTCGTCGAAATGCGTACCTATCGTTATTGTTGTATTAATAAGCACTAGATATAGTTACTACACATTAAAATATATTATTATGTGGACGACTTACCCACCTTTAAGTCGCGTACGATGGTTTCGGCGTACATATATTATATAGCATCTATATATATTATGCAGGAATCGGTGCAGGGGTCGGAGGTATTCAGATATGCAGACAACTGTACAATCACGCGCGCACAGCCTATACACATTAAACTATGCATATTATAACGATAAAAAGTATAATATTATTACATTGCACCAGCGGGAAACGTCCGAAACGGTTTGCGAACGATTTGCATTAATAGCACTGTATTATGTATTCACTCGGGAAAAAAACGACGAACCCGTAAAAATAATAATTGGCAATAATATTATACCTGCGTATACGGTTGACGATTCGTTATAACACGGCGGCGGTTATTATTGCTACCATCACAGGACAACGACGACGAAATTATTTTGCACAGTAAATCGTACAAAATAATAATAATAATAATATGCTGGTCCGGAGACGTCGTGTCGTTGACAGTTGACACCCGGCGGACATTTGCGCGACGATGACTGAGAGGCGGACGGGACGGATTTACGCGCATCGTTGCACATCGAATTCTATATGTGTAAATGTATACGTTACGCGTACACATAATGTCTGTTTTCGTTGCGAAAACGCGTCCATTTTACGACGGTTTTCCCGGTGGCGAACTTGTCGTCACGTGTCCCCCCCACGGATGCGCCGGAGCAGCGACGTCATGGAAAAATAAACGAGAGCCGTAGTTTTTCATCGGCGGCAGTAGTGATCTTACGCCATGACCTCTATGCATACGCGTGCGCACAGGGGGTGCCGCGGGTGCCCGGGCACCCCCGGACACTTCACCAAAAACTGAAAAACGACAAGGTCCCTAATTATTAATTAAGTGTAAATTAAATTAATGAAATTACAGACGAATTCTTAAATGTTGTTCTTTTTAAACGTCGATTATCATATTGAAGATCGTATATCTATATATTCTTATGTAATATTTATTAGAATGAATAATAAAATAAAATAAATGTTTTTAGTACATTTTACATCATTAAAATATTTGTCTGTATCCGTGATTGTTTTCAAAATTATTGTGGGCCCTAATTTTTAGTATGCACCCTCGGAACCAAAAGTCTGCGCACGCCTATGCCTCTATGATAGTATAGCACCCTATACAGCTGATAAGGAACAAGACAGTATGTCATATTCAAATGAATCTTGTTTCGCCATTTTCTTGGTTAGACAATTAACACGGATACCTAAGTAAATAATACGTATAACTTCGGTATTTTGGTATATATAATAGTTAGTAGGTACTTTCTATATTCATGCCATGGACATTTTTCCCACCCAAAATATGGCAGACGAGCTTCAATATTCGTTTTATCCAGAGTTTCTATTCATATTAAGAACATACCAGGCGGCCATGGTTAAAACCGGTCTTGTTACGGAAATCTGATTTGATCTTATTCTGAATAGACTATAGTATAGTTTGGAAATGAGTGTTTTACGCAAAGTTATATTACGATTATATGATAATATATTATTAAACTATGTCCTCTAGCTGGTGCTTTGCTCGCCAGCCTTTCGTCAGCCCACGCCGACCCATCTGGGCGCATCGCCCACACGACCCTATGGTAGCCCCCCCCTTTGTATCTTGAAATTCAATATCTGTAATTTAAAATATATACTTAAACATATTAAAACTCATTGTTTTGAAATTGTTTCATAATACATTTTTTTAGGTTTAGTCTTTTGTGAGTCGACTAAGATAATTATTAATTACCTATAGTTATTATTATCGATACTATGCGAAAGATTGAAGTAGGTACAAAAAACTATTTTTAAAATTAAGAGATAATAAATTGAGACTGTTTATATGATTGCATACGAGTCTGCAACGAAGTACCACATTTTATGTCTTTGCTGTCTTTGCTATCATATGTAGCACATACCTAGGTAATCTACTGAAGAGTCTGAACATAGGGACATTACGATACTACCGACACTAGTAAAATATCGATACTTTGGTTGGTCTTTGGTTGATTTATACCACTATCAGAATATACATTTACAACCAGATCAAACAGTAACACCACATTGAAAAATCAAAAAAAAAAAAAGAAATTACGTAACGTAACGTTTTTTGATTCTATGTGCCAAAGCAAAGACATAAAATGTCAATATTTATATAACTATATTATAATTATATCGAAGTAAATTTGTAGTAATTTCCGATATCAAATTTAATCATCTATATCGGGACTGTGGCAAACGACGAGTAACTGGGTAAGTGATCGTAGAGTCGAAAACTTTTTACATGTATTAATTATTATTACCTCCATTTGGTCAATTTATATCTATTTAGTCAATTATAGCAGTGGTATTGAACCTTAGCGCATCCAAAACCCACCTTAGTTATTATGTATTTATTTTTATTTTATAAACCTTCAGATAAAATAGGTAATTGATAAAAACTATTTAATTATGTAAAAACTAAAAACTAAAATCAAAATGTAATTTTTAATATTATTTTCATTTTGTCTATTTTATTTGATTTACTGTACATAATACATATTATTATATATTATATTATTTATATTATTTTTAATAATTTTAAGTATATCACAACTAAATTTTAAAGCTCGTGGACCCAAAAATGGGCCGTGGCCCATCGATTTAAGACTATGCATAAGTAAATATTACAGATATAAACCGCTAAGATTGTATTGGTTCGTCGTTGGTTTTAAACAAAATGAGTGATAAATTAGTGTATATTTCTGGTCTGAAAAGAGATTTGAATTAAGATATTATGGAAACACTTAGGCTTTAAAGTTGACATATCATTATATTGATAAATTACATCAGTAAAAAATGGGAAAAAATAAATAGATATCGAAAAAAAAAATATCATTGTGCAACAGCATTAATATATTATTTTGCTATCGTATGCAACTGTGGAGCTCGGGGGCGAGGGTGTGTGTGTGTTATAATATATTATTATTTAATCATGTACCCTCCATACAACAAATATACAATAATGAACCCTCATGTGGGCAACACGAATTACATTATTATTTGTTCTGCTATATGTATTGCGTTGTGTACACGCGTGGCATAGGGTTAGGGGAGGCACTTACCAGTCGCGCCGCAAAGGACTTTTACGATTTTCAACGAACCAAATGAAGTTACAGTCGTAGTTTTGAGAAGAAAAAAAATCAAATGACATATTATCGATTATTCCAGTTACATTTTTCCGTGACCAATGAACCTCTAGGATTATTTTTGTGACTAAACTATTTTTTCAGATAGGGCTTGGATTAAATCAAATTCAATTTCCTACAAATCCAAGAAAATAGGTTGTTAAATTTAAATCCGTTTACAAAGTTTAATATTGAGACCATCAACCTCCATGCACCATAATATTACTCTAAATTTTAGTAATAAATATTTGAACAAATGTCGAGTTCTCAACCAAATTATGGCTTATTAAGGAGTCTTTTATATTTGTAATAATGTAAGATTATGCAAATGTATTTTTATATAGGCACATTTTGCGTGGTTCACTGAGATAGTTGCTGGCCGGCTTACTCCGGGATAACTCCAGTATGTGAGTGTTCACTGCTGAATGGAAATACAAATAATGTTAACATTTTATACTTTCATAACAATATTAAAATACCTATATCTATATATCTTATATCTTATATCTACTCATTACTACAATAATAATATATATATAATAATTGTTAGTTAAGTATAATATTATATTTAAATTGTACAACAAATAAATATATTATATTGTATTGTAAAATGAATAATTATTTTTGAGAATATGAAAATTGAATATTTATCAAACGCTTGTTTGTTTATTACGTATAGAGGTACTTAAATTTTTAGCTCCAATAAATTCAATTAAAAATAATAAAATTGCAATTATTTATTATTTTGACGAAGTTTTCTTGTGTTTTGTATAACTATATATAGTATATAGCATTAAAGCATATTCATAATAAAAACTAGGTTAATTATATTTGAAGTCTATTAGAATTGTCTGTGTTCATTTGATATGAATCGAATTATTATGTTGAATAAGTTATATAGATACATTCTGGTATATATTCATATAAATTAATCATAATACTATAGGTACTATAAGAACTATTGAAATTAAGAACGTCTTTGTACACAGTGACATACGATTTTAAATTTAATCCAAAAGGTAGATATATTTTAAGCATTTAAAACTATTCCTTTATTCGTAAAAATATAAATATAAATTATATTATATAGGTATTACATAAATTTACCTTATATAGTTATTTTTAAGCTATATTTTTACAAAAGGAAAAAAGTAAAAAGTGGAGTAACTAAAATAATAAGAAAAATTAATATGCGATTGAAGCCTTACTAATTACCTACCTAATAAAGTATTTTTAGTAAACATAATAAATAATAATATATAACAATATTAAATTCAAGTACAAATCTTAACCAACCGAATGTTTGAAAAATTCGATAAAAAAAACTATTAACGGCGGAGAATTATTTACTTGAATAATTATTTTAGTTGGGACTTGGAAGTAATAAAACCTAGAAATAAAGTGAATAGTATAATTTACTATTAATTCAATTGTTTAGAATTTGAATAATTTATTTAAGTATTAAAGAAAAGGTAATATAAATTAACATATTTCCGATGGAATAAAAATGTAACAATGAAACATAGACTACAATGTAAAAAGTTGTTGGTATTGATTTCATCTTATTTTTTTTTATCATAAATTTGTATGAATATACTTAAAACATTTGCAATTTTTAGTTGATAATAGGTGCTTTACCTATATATCCTCTATTATCCAAAAATGTGATAAAGGTACCTAATTTTACCTATATATACCTACTTTTTTTTCAAACGAATACTTTCGAATAGATACCTATAAGTCATAAGCATAACACACAAGCCCATCGTCGTGGTCAAAACTCAAATACTATCATAATATACTATTCACAATAGCCAATATTTTCGTCAAAAAAGTGTTTTAAAAAAAAAAAACTAGATTTACTTTTTTACGTTTTCAAACCTGTCGAACATAATAATATAATATCCTATTATTATACGCACATTTTTTTTTTATTATTAGGTAATAATATGTGTTGATATATTATTATTACTATTATTTCATTCTATGCCTAAGACGGTTTCTTGAAGAATATAATATATTGTGTACCTAGTATACGTATATACGTGCAGCATAGTACATGAAATGGAGTACATAATATTAGAGTCTGTCTTTCACTCTTTGGATGGAACACGATTTATTTGACCGGAAAACTATAGTCGACAAAAGAATGCGACAAAATATTGGACGGAGCGACTTTTGCGCATCGTCCGCTGCCCCCGACGGGGACCGAAAACCCATTGAGAAAACGACGCGGCGATAGTGGCGTTTATAATATACCCGCGAGATACGCGTAAGATCCGACGCCACCGCCTACAAAGTGGTGGTGGAGGTGGTGGTGGTGGTGTTGGTAGTAGTAGACGATCTTAGTTCCGAACACGATTCTCCTACATTTATATATATACATACACAATAATATAACTCTGCGTACGTTTAAAGTTTTACAATTTCGTTCGCGACCGAGTTAATCGTTTTGCCCTCATCACCCCAACGCAGAGTGTATATTACACTCACACACTCATATATATCATATATATATATATATAGACGATATGCACTATGACTACTCCGCCACCGATGACGACGACGAGACGTTTGAATTGCATTCCCTTAAACGACTTACACGTACTAGCCGCCCCTAACATCGCCATCGCCACCACCACCACCACCACAAACCGCTTCGACCTCAAAATCGGTTCACAGACTCCATATTATACGTATAGACGCACGTCATATTATTATTATTATTATTATTATTATTATACACACGGTATAATCGTTGCAGTTAAAAATACTCTTAGTTTGTTTGTTTGTTTTTTTGCCAACCCTCTTTGGTCTCGCGGTGTAGAATACAATATTAATACCCCCTTGACAGAATTTATTACTTATTCGTACACTAAAATGTGTAAAGCGTAGTACACTATAGTACCTACTACACTACTCTCGTATTCGTATATAATAAATTATATGAGTTCAAATCGTAAGCTTTTGTATCTACAATGAGTTTAAATCGACAATATTATTTCTCTCGGATTTAATCGAAATTAAATTACCGTTAATATAATATGTAAATTGTAAATTACTTATTAAAAAAAAAAATGTACTTAGGTATAAGTATATAATATAGTGACACAATGAAACAGTATTGTACTTCATTTACAATTAATTTTGTTATTTATTGCAGGAATTGGGTTGAGTAGGTATTTTACCCCTGGATAAAGCCGAAACATAATTTACGTTAAAGTTGTAAAACGTCAGGTTCGTTAATTGTCATATTGTGTACGCTGAACAAATCGAACAAATTTAATGACGGAGTAATCAATTCGATTTCACCACCCACAAACAGCTTTATATGCACTTCCAATCGCTGAAACGCATTAATCGTACACGCTCCTTGGTTAACAACAATTTCTGTCTACTTTGTAGCTTTACAACAAAATATAGGTCAAATTCTTCGGCTTTTGGTGAACTCGGATGACGTAAACAGTAAACCCAGATAATATTGTTAAGATATACATTTCTTGATACATTTTTCAATAACAATAAAATGGACTAAAATATATATTACGGTGGCACCTGAAGAAAATGCAACAGCGAAATGTTTACAATTCGAGAATTGTCAAGACTTTATTTGCTTTTGGTATATGCAGATTGTAGGCTTAATATATTTGCATAAAAACATAAAACTAAAATATCATTGTGCAAAATGTATAAATATTTTATTCCTTTACAGCGCATAAAGCCCTTAACCACGCTTTGCGACAGTGATAATATTATTATGTACCTAACGTTTTATGATCGAAATCATTTTATCCATCGAAATTCATAAAATATTGTATGTAATATCTGTGCAAAAGACATTAATGTATACCATTTTTGAAAAACAAAAGCGTTTCGTAAAAATTTAATATTTTTTGTATATAATATAGGTTAAAATTAAGGTTACGAACACGTTTTATTGCAGTCTTATAAATATACATTTTTTTTTTAGAGATTTTCCATAGTTTTTTCGCCCATATATAACACTCATATAAGAAAAAAAAACAAGTGCCACCCGCAACATTAGCGCCGTGATGTTTTATATCCGATTGATAGCACTGTCATTAATCTTGGACCGAATAGATGCTGTGTGGTTCACCCCTCCCCCGTTCACAGGCCAGAAACGAACCACTGACCAGACGGCGATTAATTCTCAGATGATGATGGATACATTTGGCCGAATTTCCTGTTTCTATACAATAGTGACGATTCGGAGGGGAAAAACTCGACGGAAAGAAAAAAACTTGTATAATAATAATACGTATAGCTGCCGCGCGATAATGCGTTTCGAATTACGTCGTCACCGTCGTCGTCGGCACTGTGTCGAGATTCGTGATGACATATTGAAGTACGATACGCTTATAATAATACCTGCTATACCACGGTATAATGACCGCACACACACACCGGCGGGATGATAATATAATCATTGTACGTTTCTGAAACGTCAACCATTCCGCGACCGTCCCCGTCGGCCGCCACTATATAGCCGTTAAATTCTGATTAATTTCACACGATTTGCATTATTCGTAGTACCTACTACAATATAATATAGACGGTGCACCGTGTGTACACGGGCGCTCATTACCGTCGCCGTTGCAGCACGACCTTTACACCATATTATATATTGTAATATAGCGTATAATATTATATATATAGGTAGGTACGCGTCGTAAATTCAACCCGTCCGGCGTCTTTATTGTAACGAAATTTACATGCAAACAACCGTAGTTGTGGACTATCGCATTATATAATAGACTGTACCTACACACCGAAAACTAATCATTGCGATTACTATTATTACACGATATCGCGATTTTACGAGCGGCACCCTTGCGGTATATATATAACCGCACAGGTGAAATGGGACGGCGCTTCGGATTCCACAGCGAAAAACGAATTGCAAAAATATTATAAACCCGAGCGAGGTAAGTACCCATATTATGGTATATAATATACATACTATACGACGAACAGGCGAGCACATAATATAAGAACGTTTTTAAACAAACACGCGCAGTAGGTTTGTTCTAAACGACTTACCTATACCTTTACCGGCCATATCTGTGTGCAACAATATACATAATATAATATTATGCCGTGGACGGTGTACTGACTGTAGCACCGATTATATACATAGTATGTACACGGTTATTATTACTATATATTATACTCCAGTGGAATTTGTTAATTTTATTCTACGGCACAGTGTTTTCTCGCGAATACAATATAAATATTATTAAATATTTTCCAGGATCGCATACGAACGTGGCCGAGCGCAGCCGACGACGGGCCGTATTTAGGCGAATGAACGCGACGTTTTCAGCTGTCACAAATTGCGGACGTTTAATTGTTTCAAATGTCCCGATCCTCTGCGGAACAATAAATTCATCAGTGTAACAATAATATTCTGGTACGATTACAACAACAACAACAACAACAACAACAACCACTCGCAGCGTAGTACTAAATGTATTATCCGGTTTTTGATAAGGTAAATTTACTACGCAAATTCTACCTATGGTACCACAATTAATTAAAATAAATACGCTAGTTAAATTATACTTTTAGCAGTTTTTTTCGTTACAAACAATAATTACAACATTTTTAATAGGACAGTGATATATTTTTTACTTTATAGCAGGTCGGTTTTTTTTGTTGATGTGACTCAAGGTCTCGTAGACATTAGGAATTTCAAATGTTATACAGTTGTTTTTGTAAGAATAAATAAATTAATGGTAAAATATACAAATATAAATACCGTGTTATTGTTTTATCTACCTACATGATATTATACGGAAATTGATATCATAATTTGTTTAAACGTTTCGAGTGGATGATTTTTAGATGATGATATTATTTTTATTATTTTTTTACTGAATCGCTCAGATGGAGATAAGAGCAGTACGTATTTATTCGAAAGTTTGCATTTTCATAACTTAACATTTGATTAAGTCGTATTCTTGTATATTAGTTATATAGATGATGGGATATGGATGTGCACTTAAAAAAAATATTCATGTGAAAATAAGTGTGTTACATTTAAAACTATAGAATTTTAAACCTTGTACTATTGAAGTTACAACTAATTAATTGAGAGAAAAAAAATACATTATTGAAACATGATGCTTAAAAAAATAAAATGTTTTCACTTTTTATAACAACATGAAAGAGTTATTATAAAACTGTATTCATTAATAAACAAAAGATAAAAACCAAATAAAATCCAAATAACGTATCATTTAACATTTTTTTTCAATCCTCTGTGAAAAACGATTATATCGACAATCATTTTCATAAAAATGATTAATGAATTAATTAATATTATTAATGATTCAAATTAAAATGTTTACATTGAAATCCATCATCCGAATTTCAAATTCAACACGTCATTAATAAACCTAATTTTGTGTTCCAAAGTGTATTGGGCTTGTACTATGTGTAAAAATGTACAATAATACCAAACATTTTTTTTATTAAGTGATCAAAAACAGAGATATACAATAAATAATAATAATAAATAACGAAGATAGACATATTTGGTCGAATACATTACTAAAGAACGAACAAAATATTTATGATCTACAGACACACTGCACTTATATACTATATATATTATGTATAATATATTATTTTCTGTATCAATATTATACTGTATACACATTTATATGGATTTTCTTTAGGACATTCACATTATTAATAACAAGCTCAATCTCATGACGAGAATATTGTATATACGCCTAGAATCAGTATACGAAGTTGTGTTCGTTCTGCAACGATGTTGGCAATAAAATAAAAACATGGTAATAAGTAATAACGATAATGTAACAAATTGAGATAAACCAAACTAGATATCATATTATTATCAACATGAATAGTAAGACAGTTTTATAATATAATATGTTAAAAAATAATAATTGAAATATTACTACCTACCTTCTTATTTAAATATACTTAAAATAAATTTTACTATAAAAATGGATGTGTTGAAAAAATAAATACACTAAATTTAATACTAGTTAATCACGGAAATGTATTAAATTCACCATTACATATTTATAGTGCATTAGCCATTAGGTTTAGATTGATATTGATGATATTTACCTTTACTGTTAGTATGGTTTTTAAATTACGTTCGGCCTACAGATATTTTAGACGTGTGAGAGAAGTTTGGGAGTTGCGTATTTACACTCGAGTGGTCAATATCATTTGTTTTTGGAACAGAAAAGCCCATTTTTGACGCCCTTCTAGTAAGGGATCCCCTATCCATTTAAAGTTATACCACTAGCAAACATACAGAAAGCTATGGGTCGAACTGACACGGATAAACAAAAGATTTTAAAAATACATACACCATCATTGCACATTCATTTGTTCAGTCGTTGATTCGCACATTTTGAAGCCATGAATACGCTATTAAATGAAAAACGTACCGGATATAATAGCGTATATAACACTATATATCTGTATTAGAATGGTGCACTTTTACAGAGCACAATATTATGAGATGACCAATTTGCAATTTAGAGAAAATACCATAAATTAAAATATATTCCTGAAGTAAAGGTCATTGAATTTAATTTATTGAGAAAAATAAAGAAAAGACGTTCGTGTCTAAAACAGACTACGTTCGTAACAAACGCGTGTACCCTACAAAAATAAACATCTGGTAATTTAAAAACGCACGCACAGAGACTCATTAAGAATTAAAAGAATTTTCTGAATTATTCAAACTGCATTCAATTTAATGATTTTAAAATTCTTAAACATTTCATTTGTACCATCTACTTTTAACTGATTACAAGGACCAAGTAGCTTGAACAATATCTAGCATTCATCAATATACATTTCTATTATAATTTAATTAAAAATTAAAACAAATTCATAACCATCAGACATATTTTTTTATTGGTTATCAATAATAAAAAGTGATGCCTGTTATCTAAACGTTTTTAAAAAAAATCATCTTGAGATATATTTATGTACAGACGAATTCCAATTGAATACCAAACTATCAAAAGATTAGATTCGTGGCATAACGAGCTAATTATATATACTATATTATATGTGATTTATTCACCGATAAACGCTTTTCTGGTTGCGTACATACTGAATATATTCATTATTGTCGGTCATGACTACCTATGATTAAACACGAATAAATAAATGCTGTAACCGTGACAGTTAATATGAAATCTTTGAAAAGTTTTCAACCCAATTGTGTTTGTATCGTGGTTTGACAAGGCGTAATAGTGAATGGAGTTTTCAGAGTGTGCGAGACGTGGTACATAACACCAATGCAAATACAAAGGTATAATGTTTGACTCACGGTTCTTTTGAGGTTTAAAACGGAATCCACCCCCTCAAAAACGAAGATTTAATAATGAAGTTTTGCTTTACATCGCAAGGTTTGGTACGCGTCAAAGCACGCACCGTCCAACATAATATTATAGCAACCACCGCGCGTCCACCACCCACCAAAAACAACCTTTTCCGACCGAGTATTTGTGAGCGTGGGTGATGAAACCTATATCGAATACAAAAGTATATAGGGATGTATTGACAGTGTTGTATTTGCGGAGGGGGGGGGGTCAATGGGATTCGGACGCAACCCCTATTATTGGAGGCATTTGATAGATCCAACCATGTTAAATTTTGTAATATAATACGTAATAACAAAAATAAAATAATTTATTCATAGTAATTATCAGTAGTAATGGTTAATAATATTATAGTGATCAAAATTTTCGAAAAACGATATACATATTTTTTAAGAGTACATACATTTCTTTAATTTTCCATAAACCTCATATTTTTCAGAATTTTGTAGTTTTAAATTTCTCCATAATTTCTCTTAATTTCTTGTGGTCTGTGAAAAGAATGTCGTTTTTCCGACATTTCCTGTATCTAAATCCCTAAATAATATGTTTGAAAAAAATGGGTTTTTTTATGATATATTGTATAAACATTGATTAAATTCCAATTACAGTATATTGTCGAGAGGTATGGGGACAAGCTCCCCTCGTCATTATTTTAGGAAAATTATCTGGACCCCCCAGATAAAAATTCTTTCATCTAAAATGAATGATTCCTATAAATACGCCACTGGGTACCATTGGTGCTGACGTGCAGCGCGGGACCCCAGTAAACAACAACCGTCACAGAGTCTACTGAACGCGTATGTATAATATAATATGTGTGTGTAGTAAATTTCAATTAAACAGATGGAATCCGGCCGGGGCTATTAATATACGCAAAATTACTACTACGTATTATATTATATTATGTGCGTACGGGTCGGGGACGGCAAAAAAAAATTGCAATCCACCGGTCGCCGTCCTCTTTGGAACGCGCAATGCATAAACAATGTACGACGACCACTATATATGTGTGCCCGTTCGCGATAATATTATTGCCGCCACCGGCAATGGCGGTACACGATCATACACTCACTCGGACACACAACAAGCTTGCAGTCGAAATCGGATGTAATTGAACACACACACACTCAAGTCGGCTTGCAGTGCCAAAATCGGATGTAATTGCACACACACACGTATATATATTGCACAGCAGCAGCTGGCCCGAGGTCGAAGCTCGGTCAACGGCAGTGGATTTTATATTGGGTTCCGACTTCTGGGTCCTATAATCTTTTTTTCGTAAGATACATAATAAAACGCCACGTATGTCTGCGGTGACGATCTTATCGACCAGACTTTTCCTTTATTTTTCGTACCATCGGTGGTGTATAGTTGTGGTACTCTCATTTTCCCGATGGGGCTCGAATTGTTACGTAGGCGATTGTAATATTTTTTAACTCGTATATCAATCGTATGATAATAATAATTATGATCGGTACTTTGGGTGGGCAACTAGGTGTTCGAAAGTGCATTTCAATCACGGTTCAAATAACACTTGGTTGGTTAAAATACGATTGGTCATATTATTACTGTAAGCAAAATTAAAATAGTTCTATTAAATAAATTGTTTAATTGAAAATCATTAAAAAGTATGCATACAAAAATACGGATTATCTGAAGTGCAGAGGGTGAGACTTAGACTTTTAGAACCTAAGGAACAGTAGAATGAGACGCCCACATTAAGAGAATTAGCAAGAAGGGGATGTCTCCCTTAAAAGATTTAAAAGTTGGAAATTAATTAAAATGTTTTTATAAAAAGCTTATTCAATCCAGCTATTACCCATAGCTTCTGTAGTATAATACATACACTTTTCTATATATACAATTTCGTATTAAGTATATTCACAATATACATTTTATAATGTATATACAGTGATAAGTAATCCAATAATTTATTAACTAGGTATTATATTATTCTTATATTTTGTTTATTAATTTAATATTTACTACGACGTTAAAACAAATGAAATAGTGACATCTACAAAAATACACTGATATCCGAATGAGCTATTAGTAAATATTTATCAGAAATTCCATAAAATATTATTTATGGTAAATACTATAAATAATTAAGTTATTGCAGGCAAATTTACACAAATAGTGTACAGTAATTATAGTAAACTGTCCATAAAATTATAATGGCATAACATATTCTGCACCTATCCAAATATTACAGATGATAATTTAAAATGTAAAAACAAATTCTTCAACAACTGTTCATGAAATTAAGTTATAAAAAACATATTACGACCCAGTACTTTTTTAAGTTTTATGTATTTGTATACTGTTATGCTTACATTTATATATTAAGTAATAACAAACAACAGTTGAACAATTGCCCTTAGCTACAAAACAGAATATAAATAGGTTTGAAACTTAAAATTGTCTTACCATTCAATAATAAATAATTTATGCAAGATTTTAGACTTTATTGAATTTATTCTAAGTAGAGTTTTTGTTTAATGCAAATAAGTATTTCAAACTATTTACACTTAATTTTGTTACTTCGAATAAGGTATTAAGTAGGTATATATATATACCTAATATTAAAGAAAATCCAAAGGGATTTCTAAAAGTTTTTGAAAGGTTTAGTCCCGTAGCAGATTAAAAAATAATATGTAAATCATGATATATAGTGGATTAATTGCTAATACCAGTATCTGACAGTTTTACACGAAAGAATTAACTGAATTTAGATTACGTCATACATCAGCATTAGATGCTGATAAAATTGCATAAAAATTAAATCTTAAAAAAAAAATTCGTTAGGTAATATTTAATATTTTCTCATTATAAAAACAATGGAATTTCACTATATTATATAATATTGTAAGTATTAAAAATTCAAAAGAAAAATGAATATTGATCAATTTTTTTTCATAAACTTCCTCGTCTTGTTATAAACTTAAATACTCCATAAAACCAACTTTTGTGTCTATGAAGTAAATATACGTTTAACGCTCGGTTGGGCGTATTATAGATAGTATTTTGAAATTTCCCATGTCTTTTAAGTCCTGAGAAACACTTATGAGTCTTTTAAGTCAAAAAAAGTTTTAAGACAGTTGTTGTGACTCGCTAGAATGAAATTGAAATGTGTAGCTTTAGGAATTTTGTCATTTTATTATACAGAGAGTTCATGTGAAATATAGTTTAAAGTAATTGTTTGTTAATTTATTTAACAGATAATAAATGGTAAACAATATTAAATACAACTTCGTAGTTTCTAGAAAACACTTTACTCGTTATATCATAAATATATAATAAATGTTGTGTCTTACGCTAGCCTTTCTAGGCTTCTAGCCATTAATACGTTGTAAAAAGTAACTTATACTGCAGATTGATAAAACAAAAAAAACCCATTAATCGTATCGTAGTGTGATTTTTTATTGCACCTAATACAGTACCTACGAAAGTTAAGTATTTTCCTTTTGGTTCGCTAAAAACATTCTCTCAACATAATGTTTTCCCCTGCGACTGTAATCATGATTTATTTATGCAAATAGAAATAGAGTATAATATATTATATATTTTTCTAAGATTTATGTACTTCGGTCAAATCGAGAACTGGAATAAGTACGAAACTTTTATACGGTAAATTTGGGTACTGCTGAAACGTACTGAAACTTTTGTACGTAAATTGCAGCAATCGCCGACGGAGGAGTGCACGCGTCTATATCATTCGTATTTTGCAAGTATCTATATAATATGGTTTCATCTTCATATTATGCAGAACCACACACGGGTCGTAATAAAAAAAGGGGGAAAGTAGGTAACCGCTCTGCTGTATAGTAGGTGTTGTGTAATTAAGGTAATTATATTATGACAAATCAATGAGTACGAATTACGATTCTGAGGAAAATACGGTCTGTCAGCCCATATATTACTAAGTATATTATATGATATTTTACAATTATTTCGTTACATTATGTAATACATTAAATACATACTAATGACTTTTTGACCGAGCAAAACTTTGTCATCCAATTTATATTTTATAAAAAACTAATATAAAATCGAGAAGGTCAAATGTCTACATATTATATTGCCTACAAAAGATTCAACATTGTATCGTGTATAGAAAATTTAAATATAAACATTTGGTGAAAATTTCAAGTATATAATGTATTATATTTTTGAGTTATACCAAAAGAATGAAATTGGTTTAGTTAAAAACTAGTTTTGAGTAAATATTTCAGTTCTTCTTAATTTTTTATTATTTTTTTCAATTATGCAGAAACCGGCAAGGAATTTTTGCTTTTGACGAACAAACGTGCCAACCATTCCCAGTTTGCTATTAAAAACCACCCTCAAAGTTGAAAAACCAAGTAAAAAAATTATCTTCAACACAAAAAAAAAATTCTCACATCGTCTTTAAAATCAATACATTTATCGCTCCTTTCAGAATGTAATAATAAAAAGTATGAAAAGACTGTGAAAACGATAATAATGTTATGTAGGTACTTACACCCCGCCCGTGCTAAATCGCAGTCCACTTTGATGTAACCAAAATAATTTATATTTTAGACAAACGATTATTTCGTCAGACGAAAGCCGCTTACAGCATATAACATAAATTACCTATACATATATCACATAGACAAATATATATATATATATATATATATTATAGGTATATTATTATATATTATAAAATATATACTACGCACTATACGATTTTTAAGGTCTCTATACCTGTGCGTTTTACCCTTTAGATTAATCTTTTAATATGCCACGAGGATGCACATAATAGACGACATAATATATTTTACATAAAGTATAAACTTAAAACTGGGTCTGACTATAATATAGTATCGGTGGGTGACCCTATTGCGAGTAATGCTTCGATTAATTGACACATTATATAGCCACGATCGGCACTGGCGCATTACAACGCGAAGCATAATATTATATATAACGGAAAATTCGTCGTTCGTACCAGAAGTACGCGGCCGATGTTTTTTCAGATATTAAAATATTTTATTGTCTACAAATGACCCTATAACACGGCCATTAAACCTACCGACCAATTACGATAAAAAAAACAACAAAGCATTACTCGGCGTTGTACGATACAGTCTGCAGTGCGATAAATTCACATTTATTGCAGTTTATATAATACTATACTGTACACGTATTATACGCATATATACAATATATATATATATATATTGTAATCACGACATAATATGAATACGAAACTTATAACAATAATAATTCCAGACCGACGCGATACGCGATATAGACCATAAGTTATACAAGCAGCATTAGTGCGTATCGTGTTTTTTTTTTTTATTATTATTGTTATTTTTTTTTTTTAACACGCGTTTTTATGTGCACAAACTTATCAATACCCCGAAACAGTCCTGTATATATTGCAATATGCACAAAAATACAATTCACAATAAAAAATGAATAAAAACTAAAACAGTTTAATGTTATTTCATTTTTAACGACAAGTCATAAGAACGTTGACGCAGGAAAAAAGAACTGAAAAACGATAAGTCCTCAAACACACGCACACAATATATATTATATACATATGTATATAAATATGCCAGAAGAAACTTTTTCTCTGCACTATTTTTCTTCTCAACACTTCTATATGTCAAAGCGACCAACTCGTTTTACTGTCGGCCGTGTCGATATGAACATTAAATATTTTATTATGAATATACGCCATACAAATATAATATGCTTCATAATATTAACTAGTCTTCACATAATAATAATAATATACTCGATTACAGTGTACATAATAATATACATATAAATTGTTTATTTTTCGGTTTTGCTTCCCTAAATTTCACCGATGAAATTATTATAGTAAATGTATATTTTAGTGAAATACTGGACGATGGAGCGGTGTTTTAAAAAATAAATAATTTACCCCTGTCTATTACGGTGTTTTATTATTGCGATGCCTTATTTTCTTGTATTTGTTGCGTACATTTTCCAAACGAAATACATCCCGTATAGCTATAAGGCTTACTGCTTGGAATAAAATAAAAGAATAACGTATAAAGTGTTCCAAGTTTTATTGAAAACCATTTCTATAACAGGTTAAAACACGTTCTTCTGCAATCTGTACGCGGTGCTAAAATATATATATAAATATATTTTTTTTAAATTTCAAGTCACGTGCACCAATGATTGCCTTGTTTCTTTCAATACGTGTACACTATACAGGTTGGACGTTTTTTTCCCTTAAAAAAGTTATTTTCACAAACACTCTACAGCAAAGGGGATAATGGACGATATTAAATTAATTTCTTAAACAACACTATAGGTAGGTCAGTAAAAATATAATAGAATTTTTTATTATATTACGTCTAAATAATAAAAACAAACTGCAATAAATTAATGTGTATAATATAATTATTACTGATTAGCCATATGGATGTATGATGCGATGCACTGAGGGTAAAATGGAATAAGTATAAGTCAATGTGAACATTGTTCGATTGTAATAATCAATATTGTAGAAAAAAATGTTTTATACGTAGGTACCTATAGTGTACGTTATCGAAATTTTTTATTTTTGCGTATCTTAAATGAGATATGATTTAATTTCCGGAATAGTAGTCATTTTTGACTTATTCTCTTTTACTCGTGCATGCACCATTCGATTACGTTTAAGTCACAAATCATTTAAAAATCGTTAAAATGTGTCAATTTAATAATTTTGAATGTTTTAGTCACTCAAATAAGCAATATGAAGAATGAAATAAAAAATAAGAACAGAAAGCATAATATTGCTTGAGGAAAATTCTTGTCGTCTATTTAGGTATTCATATTATTGCATGATATACGAATCAACTAGTAAAAACTAAACGGGTGATGAAATCACACAGCTTCGTCTAATAAATTGTCATTAAACCGTTTTTAGACAATGAATTATATACACATAAAGAGAAGAATAAATTTCACTGGCACCACGTTCATATTTTGTATACAAACGTAGGATTATCATAACTTAACCTGTCCGTTCCGGTTTCTGACAAATACCACAGAATGGTTTAGTTATGGAATCTGAATGTCAGCATGGTATTAGCGTTTATCATAGATTATATCTGTAATATAATGCATATTATAGATACGTATATTTTATCTTCGATTATAACAACTGTTATTATGAATTAAAATGTCTATAACAATCTGTAATAACTATAATATTAATATATCAGATTTACAGATTACAAACTAATGCGATGGCCAAATAAATATTATAATGGTTGTTACTTGTTTTGAAAGTCATGTTTACAAAATAAAATTGAAGTCCAAATGTACTGTAAGTATCTATGTCTTTGTATAATTATTAGGTATAATTTATGATCAAAAGACTTCAGTGTTGATAATTGTTATACCTATATATTACAGTATATGTATATATTATAATATTATCATCTATTAGGTTATTATGATTTAATAAATTCAAAATTGTCATTAGTTAATCGAAAGCTATACATTAACGCTGTATAAAATGTATGATATAAGATATATCGTACAAAGATGGTCTACGGCAAAAACTATATTGGTATTTATTTTATTTAAGAATAATAATTATTTTAAACAATATTTATATAAAAAGTTGAGGTATCAAACAGAACGTCGTCACTAATTTCAATATATTTACACCAAAGTCAAAAATATACACAGCATCTTGAGTTAACTATCTGGTTAATATCAATAACTGATTAATCTGAAACATATCGTAATTTACACTTATTGTTTTACTATCAAAAGTATAGACTTTGTTTCGAATAAACTGGGTCAGAACTCAGAAGTGATGTCGCACAAAGTGTCAAAATTGAACAGTACCACACTTCCACGCGTAAGTGAGTTTGAAAGTTTTGATAAAAAAAAAAAAAAAACATAATGTACTTCAATAATTGGATTTTGTTGAAACTTATTAGAAATCTAATAAATTCTTTAAAAAAAAAAAATTACACGAGTGAATAGCCTATTAAAAAAAATTCGCACATGACTTCTCAAGGAGAACTAAAGTTTTGTCGAGAGTTTCAAACTCATCCCACATGTGGATATGTATGTAAGTGCCCTCCATATGCAATGTGGTACTCAATCAAACTACTTTAAAAGTCATTAAAGGTATACCATTGTATTATTGGGATTCCCCAAGATCTCCAATACTCCAATCAGCCATAACTCAATAATATAGGTCAATAGACCCGCATTTTTCTCCAGCCTCAGGCAATGAAGAACTCGTTAACGACATTGGAGTCCTATATCTTTACTGTTATTATGTGCTGTGTAACATAACGTTATCTTAAAGACATAATAAATTGTCAGGAAAGAAAAAAAAATGATTAGATTGTTCCCCGAGGAAATCTGGAAATGTGATAAAATTATATACATGTTAGGTACCTATGCATTGATCATTAAAACTATACTGAGATATTCGGTTTAACATTTTAATTTTAATTTTTCTGATTCAGGAGTACCTACGTTTAGTATTTTATTTAGTATTTATTGTTTATTGTTTCCACAAATTCAAATATTTACAGGTTTGTCAATATTATTGAACACTTAAAAATTACATGCCTATTAATATATTATAATGGAATACGAGATTGTAAGAATACGTTTGTAGATTATAATAGTATTAAGTTACTATTAACAATATAATATATACTACTAGTAAAGATAATATACCTAATTGTATATATTATTTTATTAGGCTTTACTTGAACATGATATTTCGAGTAGGTACCTATCTGTTGATAATATGAGATTTCTTTAGACAGCCAACGCTAGGGAAGAACTTTATCTGTGTCTTTATTAGTGTTTTTATTTTTTGATAGCACTAACCAATCATTTTTAATAATTTAAAAAAAAACAAACAAAATGTATATTCTCAAACTGATAACTTTAATTTTATTTATGTGATGCAAAAGTTAGACGGCACTCTGACGGTAATCGACTGTCGATCCCATGCAACTACCACGATATGACTATCCTATATAACCACGCAGGTATACCAACGGCTCAAAATAATTCCAAGGAAAATTACGCTTACACACAATTTTGGTTTTTTTGGGGTAGGTATTAAGAGGGTTTCCTCCCTTCAGGCGAACTTTCCGTAGGACCTTGAAGCTTGCGACCGGAACCGGTAGGCGTAGGGAGCGACTATATAGGGTACTTGTCATACTTTTATTAGCAATAATGTTCTATCCGCTAGGTTACACGACTATTTTCGAGATCAATGACTCCTCCGATCGCGATGACGATATTACTGAGAGTGGTTTTTCGTAGAAAATTGAGGAATACGCGTTCGTTCTACGTACCAACCTGATATCCAATATTGTCTAGCGCACGGCTGCATAACACACAAATCGTGAACTTTAAAATCTTGAAAGTTTTAAACTAATTTATTGTATCCGCAAATTGCTTTGCCTATTCGTAATCATCATAAGAAAACTACCTATTTAAAAAAATAAAAACTACAAACAAAATTATGCCCGGTAAAGTGCAAATATTTTGTTTCAATAGATGCGCGTGCTGTGTGCAATGAGGATTAACAATAGTCAATAGATACTTATTAAATGAGCAAATATAGAATTTACATCAAACACTACAAAAAAAAAAAAAGAACGCATAAAAAAAAGATTTAATGTTCATGATAAATTAGTTATAGGTAGTTCAAAAATTAATAATTTGATAGAAATACAATGCTTTTATTTTAAAATTTTTATTAGTTTTATTTTATTAATATTCCTTTCAAAAAAATTAAATAGGTACCTACTGGCCAGATAAGGCAAAAAAAATAATAGTTTAATTATATTTCATAATATCTATAGTCGTTGTATTATCATACAACAGCAATTATAGCTATAAATTAGAATAGAAAAATTGTATATAAAACTTAAAAATGAATTTACTGATTTTAATAAGGTTGTCTTATCTCATTTATACGAGTCAAATATTGTACCAGCGCAGAATTCGAAGTTTTTGAGTAAGTGGCAATAATTAAATAAGCAACTAATGAAATATACTACCAACGAAATGTATAATTTAGTAATATTACTGCAGTCCTTAATCTATGCAAATCGTTGCAAACAGAATTGGACCACTTGCGATGTCAACAAAATACTTAATAATATATGTCAATAGCATATAATTTATGTATGCATATTTAATACGTAATTCAATTCATTAATTATAAATGTCAAAAAATCTGACTTAACAATTACACAATGTCAAGTGTCAATATAGTGTGTAAGTATCTAGAAATTCGGTCACTTCAACCGGTGGGAAAAAAACGCACCGGGAAGTTTGCACCATAAACCTATCACTGACGTGGTGCATATCCCGGTGCGGTGTAATGTTGGGTTAATTTTTACCGGTTTGGACGAACAAGTTATATAACTGTAAAGTCTATACTGTGTCCGGCGCTATATAATACCTATTAAAAGCTTGTACCGAAACATATTATAAACTTGTGGTTGCTCCGGTGAACGGTTATGCGCAGTTATAATTTATAATATATATATATTATATTATCTATAAAGCTGTATAGCCCGCTACAATTGATGGTCATAGCACACTATGGTTTTTACACACAAATTATTAATGAAATTACTAAGTATAAGACGATTGCAGGATGACATTTTTATCGTTGTGTATTATGTTACCTGTCAGAGGTTATTTACAAAAAGTTTTATGTCGATACATATTTTTAATCTAATCTAATCAAATCCGATGGTTTCGTATAGCAGTGACTCCGTCGTAGTTTGAGATCGGATTCCCAAACTAACATGTCGAGCTATAGACGTGGAGAACGCGGTCGTCCGCGTTGACCCAAATATGATTAAACTTATCGAAATGTGTGTGTGTGTGTATTCGCAAAGCGCATGCGCCCAGGGACGCTGCATAACAGCAATCGGCACCGGTCACACGAGCCATGGCCAACGCGAAAAGTATTAACAATAAAAACCGCAGTAACTGTAAAAACCGAAGGAGACGGTGGTTGGAAAAATGAAGCTCTTTTCCGGGAGGCGTTTCTGAAATCTTTTTTTAATGGACATTTTCAGGAGTGGTTAACGACCGGCCAAAAGAATATTATTTATGCTCCTGTAATGTTTGAACACATTAAATTCATAATAAGCGATATTTCATTGCGCTGGGAAATTTTACTTATTTTTTAACCACGCTTAACATTTATTAAATCCATATCAATTTGTAATATTTTATAATTTTTTTTTTTTTTTACTTTTGCTACCTATCTCCACGGTGACTATACGGCATTGTAATTTGTAATATTGTTACCAACACTTAAAATGTTTGTGTATAAAAAGATAAAAGATATACATTTTCACGATTCTCGCGTGGAATTAAAGTAGAATACTTAAAAGTTTATTGATGTCGGGTGAATTGTATTAATCTGTGTTATCATTACCTACCTGAAAGTCTTTTATTTATATACTTCTTTGTTTTAAAAACTATTCAAAGCTATTAATATTTAATTTACTTTATGTCATGTAATATTGCTTATTATTGCATGCAAAACCAATAGACATATAGATTCAAAAGGTCGATAAATAAAGCATTAATTTTTGACGAATGAATTTCCTAATTATCAGTCTGGAGATGAACAGTTCAGTGGGTACAGCATTTAGCTCAACTCCTTCCCCTTTAATTAATTATATTGTCTCCAAAACCTCTCTAACTATTTTTCTTTTCGTGTAATTAAATATTAATTAAAAACAATAAAATTTGATTCTTAAGACCAAAAACCTGAAATTAATTCAACTACAAATATAAACCTAATATTATACCAGTAAATAGCATAATAGTCACGAAAATTTAAAAACCGTTTTTTTGTTTATATATAAATGTTTTAAAAAACACTGCACTATATTATAACTACTTATGTATAGATGTATATTATAGCATATACATTATTCTAATAGTACTATATTTCCCTAACGCTATACATTGACATTATGCTAATTTTATAGGCTAGTAAACCACTCAATACATTTCAATGCATTATAGATATTGTATTAAATAATAATGCAGTATATAATGCATCGTATATTATATTATTATTTGCAACACGAGTAAATAATAAATACTTGTTATGAAAATGGCTCATCAATTTTGTTCGGATATATTATTCGACGGTCAGCATTTTCGTATCATATATTAATCTATGATATTATTATTCTTTGCAGAAGAAATAATTCCAAATCGATTAACCTACAAACATCAGTGGTTAGATGCGTTCTTCCGCCCCGGGTGGAAGAAAGGGGTAAATGGTGTGTTTAAATCGCTATTCATCATTTGAGTTGGAAAATATAACCGCCAAATCGTAAACTTGTATTTATCGGTTGTTGTGGTAGGGGTGTGGTGAATATTGCCTTTCGGACACCACACGATGCGAGCCAGCACAAAAGCATGGTATATACCGAAGTAGTTTTCGAGTGTCTTCGGGATACGCCAATGCGAAATTGTTATGGACAATATTATTTCGTATATATAGAATAGTGGTTAGGCGTCTACTGGCCGACTGGCGGACGGAAAGAAGCGGTTTGGGGTCCACTTTATTGCTGTACGAAACTGTGAAAAATAAACGGACATTAAAGAGGAATATAAACTATTTTCGTAATTGTCAATAACATCCGTCGTAGTATAGCGTTAATGGACGAAATAGGACGCTCGACGGGGAAAAAAATGTCCGTAAGTATATAAGTGTAAAAGCGTATTATAGATGTATGTGTGGGGTATATAATATGTAAAATGTAAAAAAAAGTTTAATAAAACACACATTTCAACTGGCTATGCGTTCACTCGGAATGTAATTTAGATCGAATTCATAAAAATAAATGTACGATATTTTTTTTAATTAGGCGCTGTACGAGGGCCGTTATACGAAACAATGGTCGACACAATTAAAACAATTCATGACGACCGTTTAACACGGCCGTGAGAGTGCAAGCGAGTGTACACTATACAATATATTACAGAGTATATCGAGGTTTTGACATGCGCGTGGCCACAATATATTATATCGGGATTCGATGATTTGTTTGGAATAAGTTGGTAAATAAAACAGCTCGGCAAGCGGAAGGTCACGTTGAAAAGTTTTTATTGGTCACGAGACGCGTATGAAAAACGATTTGGTAAATCATAAATCGCGCGAGCGTCTTCGTTTGGCATTCGATACCGTTGAAACCGCGTGTCGTCCCGAAAAAGCCACAATTTCGGTCTCGAACAGTAGTCGAACGTATCAGATCGAGCGTGGCCTGCAAAGTTTGTCGACCATAAATAGTTCCATCAAAAACAATATAATAATAATATAGTGTAGGCACCTAGATACGCGTTAACTGATGTACTCTATATATGTACTGAAGTGGTCGTACGCTATAGAACAATCTTTGACAGTGGTTGTCAAGACGATTAATATGGTTTTTTCGTGGTCTACTTTCCGCTCAACGCAACACGTCTAATATGCTCCAAACTATAGAATATATGGGCGAGAGAGGGGACTTATGGGGAGGTGTCGATCGAATCCGCACTGTTATAGCGTAGGTTGTCGTCTTATATGAGTTGATTGGTACCATCAGTTATTACCTATATATATATAGTATCATCTCTGATTATTTGATTGTCAGGTGAAATCAATCGGTATATGTGAAATATAAGAATCTTGTATGCGTCGAAATAACGCAATTGGGTTAAATTTTCAGAAAACAACTAGATATTCACTATTCAGCGATGAATTTTTTACTCCAACGATCCAATTCACCTGCAGAGGGATAATAGGTGTGTATTTTTTTTTATTATTATTTCAGGTTATTACGTTTTATGTTTTGATATCAGAACCATTTTTGAACAAAATCCGATCACTATAAAAACAAAAGACTATCTCTTTTATGAAATGCAACATAAGTACATCACATATTATAAAAGAAAAAAGATGATTTTCAAAAGTATTGTTTTTTTTATATCCTTGATTTTATATTCTTAAGCATTTATTCAAAAAGTTTAAAAAAAAGTTAACTTTAAAAAAAAAAAAAATCAAACTTTTGACTCAGTGGACACTATAGTTCTAATTAACTGATATCGAAACACAAATAGGGTGGAAGAAATAAGAGCAGGGGATGTTGAATGAAGTGTATGATTAATGGTTATTAACAAAATCTATTCCTTTAACATAGTTTATTAAACTGTTTTATGAAGTAGTTTAACAAATTAATTGATAGTTGTATACCAGTCAGACAAATGAGAAAATACTTAAATGAAAAATCGACAAATTTTCACATTTACAGTTTACACAATATTTGTAGAAGTGAATTAGATATGTGAATACATTTTAATTTATATACAATTTAAACCACCAAGTCGATAGTTCTATATTTTCAATTATGCAAGGAACACTTAAATACTACGGAAGGAAAAGATACATTTGCTCACTATACCTTCTCTATACCACTTTCGCCTTGATGACGCTAGTCCATTAAATCTATGTTCCGTGATGATAACGATGTAAGTTGAAACTAAATGGTCTGTGGTTAGACTGGTTTGTGCTGTTAAATTTGAAAACTGATTAATTTATTGTGATTTATGATTGGAATAACATTGTTAATAGAATTTGTACAATGGTCAAGATTCTGTTTAAAGTGGGTGTTAACTTAAAAATTTCCATTTTTGCGGTCTTAATAAAAACTCATACAAATTGTATTTAACGTTTTATAAAAAAATCTAAGCAAAAAACTTTTGAGTCCAAAAACTTGTCAAAGTAAAACCAAAATCTTATTTTATGTTAAGCAATATTTTATATTGTTGACAAAAACTTAACATAAAAGTATTTAGATGATTCACCCACACAAATTTATTTTAATAATTTATTATTATTTATTAGTTATAAAACGCTAATAACTTTATTTAATAATAATAAGAATCACACCAAATCAATACGCATTACTAGTTATAACTTTAAATTAACAATAATAATGTAATCATTTTATATCACTATTAAGTATTAAATCAAAACTGCGTAAGTATCTATCTATCGGAATTTCATAATTTTTCTTTTGCGTATTCATTGATGAGTAAAACTTAATAATGCTCTTCATCGCGTGTCAAAAATTCCAATAAATATATTATATAACTATTAATTCTAGTAGATACATAATATATTTGTATTTATATTATATACCTTTCTAGTCATAAACAATCATGTATGACGTATGTATCGTATCAATAGAAATATAATATTTTTGATGAAATTCAAACACATATTATTATAAATACCGACAATACCGTACTCTGCTAATGAATATGATTGTAACCAGAATAATTGAAACGTGCATAGAATGTTTTTAAGCAGATGCCGTGTACATAATAGTTAATACAGGACTTTGCGGAAAACACAATACAGAATCTAAATTCACATTGGAAGCTAAATTTGAATCTTTATAAGTCATAACCACATGAGTAGGTATGTCATATTTTGCACGTAGAGCTGTTTCTCAGAATACCCGTCATACTTACTAACTGTGAATATTGTATGTTAATGTTAGATATTGTAGATTCAAGAAAATGTACGAGTCTCACGTTAACTAAACCCTAATATATTTTACGGTAAAACGTATTATTAATGTTTTCCACACGCAATAAAAACAACAATTGTTTTAGTAATTTAATGTTCTCCGGTGTGTATGAATTATTTGAAATACTAATTATTTAAAACGGAAAACAGTCGCATCAATCGATTGTGTATTAGTTATTGGAATGCAATTGCAATTGTCTACTTATTGAATAGGAAAATAAGGTGATAAAATCGTCCGTTTTATTCCGGTAGCGCTCTGCGCAATTCAAAGCTCTAGCATTTTGGGCGTTCACTGGAAAATAATGTTGACTTTTTTAACTCTAAAGATATTTTTTTATAGCCAAACGTTTTTTTATGTTATTTTCCAACTGTATTTACTGTTTATTCAAATAAATATAGACGTTGTTATGTTCGCATCCGTGGACACTGGACCGTCTGGACATATGGACTTGATTGTATTCGATATAAAAAAACGTAGACACAATTGAATTAAACTTTCTAAAGATATAATGTTGTTTTCTTAAACAACAAAATCACGCTTACACTCAATAAACCATAACAATGTTCATAACACATTTTTTTTGTTTTGTAAATAATTAACTATATTTTATAAGTATCAATAAAATGAATATTAAGATAAAAAAAGTTTTAAAAGACGTAAAAAACTAGGGGTAAAAAAAGTATAATGAATTTTGAATATTTTCCTCTAACACAATTAGTTAAATTAATAATTTGCTTAGTTTTCGAACTTATGAATTTATCGTATTTCAGATGTTACGAGTTTACGACAGATAAAGTTTTTGATTCATTTAGCAAAAAAATTAGCTAAACTTTTTGGTTTTAATATTTTTTTAAACTAAGCTAAGTGTTTAAAATTGTTTATGGCTTATAAAATATTTAATTTTCCGATAGTAGTTACTAGTTGTTTACACTTTCATTTAAAGTTATTACTTAATATTAAAACAAAAAAACAAGATAACAAAATTATTACATTTATAAATTGTAAACAATTAAAACTTTTGAAAAATATATAATTAAATATTAATTAAAATTTTTAATTAAAAATAATTACTTGTAATATTAAATTTACAAATAATAAGTTATTTTTACTATTAAATTTAAATAATCACAATTGTAAATCTTGTTAGTGATATTGTTGAGTATAATGCTGAGCTTTAACAATTTGAATTCTATTTTATAAAATATGATAATTCTATTTATATATATTGTTAAGTAGACTTTCCAATTCCCTGCACTACAGGGGTAGAAAAGTTAAATAAAAGGGTTACTACAATTTTAATAAACTGTTTTGTCGCCAAACCTAAATGAGTTCGGTTCAATTTTAACTCTCTGGGATCAACAGCAGTGGGTGAAATATCCCGTAATTATATTATTTTCAAGCCACTATAATAATATACTATATTGTGGACCAACTCTAAAATCCTAGAAAATCACAAAGTGTTCATTGATGATATTTAGGAAAATTATTAAATCCGATAAATCGTAATGTTTATTAGTATCATATAAAAATAAAAATATTAAGTGTATTTGTTTTATTTTTTTAATTGTTTGAACTACAAAAGTAAACACACAAATTATAAGCTAAATAAAAACGTTGTTATTGGTCATTAATCTGTAATTGAAATAAACTATATTTATTTTAAGCAATATAAAAATAAAACATTTCTAATGTATCATTGTTTTATTTATTACTGATAATATAAATCACAAAATATGAGTATTTGAAAAACAAATATATATTTATATATTTCGGAATTAACTTGTAACATTATACGGAAATAACACCAACACAAATAAACAGTGAAGGGAGCAGGAGTATTTAATAAAAAAAAAATGTTTATATATTGTATACATAAATGTATATTAAACGAGTAGTGAGAGCAAACAAAGGGATAGACGAGGTGAACGATAACTAAGAAACTATATAGAGGTAGGACTTGATAAATAATATATTATAAACTACCTACTTTTTAAAAAACAACTTAAATACACAATGTATTTCATACAAAATCGATACACATCGGTGGTACTTATAACTTATTCTTATACGGTATTCTAATTTCTGACTGGTTTAGGTACTCACCTGTGTGATACTATTATAATATGTGGGCACCAAACTATCGGAGCGTATAAAATATTTTCCGTGATTTTACATACTTTGTTATTTTCGAACACGGACGGTGTGCACAGTGCACGTGCCCCGCTGCAGCAACGGCAATACACAGAACGGTGAACCACGTGACGTTATATATAGGTGCCTTTTACTCGTATATTGTGTGTGTATTACTGTGTAGTGTGTATCGATGCACGTTATAAAATATCAAAGTTCACAATACGGAGTACACACTGTATAGAATATAATGATAATATAATATTATTATGCATTGTACACATTCAAAACGCTTACCAGTAAGAATTATCGATTCCTTGCACACGTTTTTGTATATTAATATAATAATATACGATACGAAAGAAATGTTTATTTTCCCAAAGCATTTCTCTTTGCTACGACGAAATTTCGTTTAATTTTATATTCTGACAAATATCGCGAAAGCATTTTCGGTGTTTTGCGTTTTACTAAAAAAATGTTTCTACTTTCGATTTCTGAGTGATAAATATGGTACATCTTAAGTTTGTGTTCTAAAATAACGCATAAATTATATTATGCGTACATGTTTTTTCATCTGTTTGAAAATTTTTGTACATCGATTCATCAATAAAGTAAAGATAAAAACATAACTTTTTAAAATGGGTCAAATAAAAAGGATGATACCAATACATCAAAAACGCAACCGAAGATGAAAGATAATAAAACTTATGCACCACTTTAAGATTCTATACAGTCTCTAGCTAAAATTATATTCACTAGTTATAGGTTATAACTATGCAATATAGTTATCATTATTTTAATGTAGTAATTAATAAACTGTTGAGTTCTCGTTTGATAATCCGACAATCAAAATTGTTTAAGATATACCGATGACACCTCTATCTTACGGATATTTTCACTTGTGATCGAAATTTTTACATAAAATATACACCGTAGGAATGGAATCACGTTTGGACTAATACAAAAATATTGAATAACTGGTTAAAAATTTTTTATGTGGACAAATACGTAATTAATTTGTAATTTTATTTTTCAGCAACGCAGAAGGACAGTTAAAATGATTAAACATCAATATTATATAATTAATGTTTTCCCTGCGTTCAACCTATGTACCCATCTACATTTATTTTGCACTGCCCCTACGCCCATACATTCATATCGTAACCATAGAATTAGATTATTACCATGATATTTCCGGTCCCAAAATATTACCGATTCACAATTACCTTACCCACTATACCAATCAGAATCTATCATAGCTGTCACAATACTTGGAACTTATGGTGGTTTGAATAACGAAAATATGCATAGAGTGTCACGTGATAGAACAAACAAGTGACAGTGTTCCGATGTGATTGACACTGTGTTTGACAACGCTTCATGCGAGACAAAATAAGATATTACCTTGTTAGATGTTGCACCTGCCAACTATCGTAGAAACTATATTTCGACTATATTTTCATTTTTCAACGAGCAATAATGGCAAAAGTTCGATCGTATAGAGATTATATACCTAATAGACTCCCTTCCTGTTGCACTTACCGAAATTGCCACAACATTTGGTTGATGGCAATCGTACACGATTATTACACACATTGCATTACACAATAGCATACTATGTTTAAGTGGTCAAATGCATTATAAGAAAACTCTATCTCTAGCGTCAAACTTAACACCACGCAAGGTATCAGAACAAAAGAATGACAAACACCGATGATGGATGAGGGAGGCTTCTCAGAATCCAACTCCCTGCGTAGGTATATATTGTTTTGGGATTTATTAAGCAATAATGGAATCATAATGGTGGTAAAGTTTTACGAATGTGCGTCGACTTGCATCAAACATCGCGTGAACAGGCTGCAATAGAATCTATAGGAGAAGTGAGAATAAATCGTAGAATATATTCAACTGAATCGACACAGGATTTGGACAAAGTTCAAACAACTTAATCTTACGACCGAATTACAAGTTATGAAAGCGAAGACTATTTTTGATTTTCAGCTATATCAATAACGGAAAAATGTTTGGAACTACAGATTATTCGGCTATTCGACTCGCTCAATTACCTTTTGCTAACAGACTGCGACGCGTTAGATTTCACGAAATATCCAACTGTTGTACTGAAAGTATTATATTGTTGGCTACGAAAAATCAAACCGAACACTTAGCGCCAGTGTTAACGTCGGAATAATATATGATGGGAAATCGGCCTAACCAATAGCTGGAGTCATTAAACCGCATCATTGTATTGTTAGTGCCGTTGTTGTCAGCCACGGCCAAGTTATTAAGTATATAGTGAACAACGTTACCGTTTTCTACAGAGCTTTCCAACCCGAGCACGGAGATCGAATAAAACCGTACATTATTCGTAGGTGCTGCATATATGTATATAGTATAGCAAGCATATGACGTCATGTGACTTGAACACAGTTTGATGAATGATGGTAGGTGCAAACGCGAGAACTATGCGAAATTAATGTGAACACCGCCATTGATTTCAGAATACTGACTGTATAGAGTCAGGCGGAACCTACCAAGAGTTAGAGAATTAGCTCTTTCAGAAAACGGTTTGCCATTCAAACTATTCGCGGTGCGAGCGATTTCCGTTGACATAAGTTTCTCGCTGTGCCCATTTACAAGGGTCAGGGTCACAATCCAACGATAGCTGTGATATAATATATATTACTATAATACAGTACCTATTGTCTAAACGCTAAATTCGACTATTTTTGCGCACGGACAGAAATTATGAGTTGCACTCAGCCGGTGACTATACTTACAAGTGACAGTTGGTGGGACAGAGTAATAAATAATAATATACGAGTCTTACAATTTACACCAACAAAGTTGCTGAAAAAAGGGTTTCTCTGATAGTATATATTTTGTGACGGTGAAAAATTCCCATTTTACATCATCGATTAATATTATTAATATACAATATAATGCTAAAATTAATTCCCTCGTTTTTTTTTCGGATGAAATATATTGTTTCATTAAAGTATAGTATAATTTATTGTAAAAAATATACGTAATATTTGTTTTGTCAGTCGAATAATTTACAATTTACGTAACTACTTTGTATACAAACATTAATGTTCTAATATAAGTCACATTTGCACCCAAGTCAAAACAATAAAACGTGTCTTAAACCAAACGATTAATTTAGCCAAATTCGATTTGGTTAAATAATTTCAGAATATATCATTATGAATAATTTTTCATTCTCAGTTATGGTTAAAAAAAAAAAAATAGTTGACAGATTAAGAGGCATTCGTACGGAATTCTACTAAATAATTATATTTTATATTTACCAAAGTGCCTCTAGTGGTGCCGCGTCGTCTGGCATGTCGCCCGAAAGCGGTATACATTCAAATAAAACAAAATAGATTCTCCAGATCGATTGTCTCATTTATTTTCTTAATTAATAAAATATCGATTTATAATCGGATTTGAAATGGGTACTGGCGATTGTACAACAGTTCAACAGTACAAGCCAGAACAACATTGTATGCATCGAATAAATAACAATTTATACCACTGTTATTATAAGACCAAACAAAGTATGTACGAAGAGCTAATTTAATACATTTTATTTTATCAAATAAATTCAGACTTTTAATAAATAATTATATTAAAGAACAAACGTCTGATTTAGTTATTTAAAATTAATAGTTTAAATTTATATATTCTTCAATCCATTCATTTTTATGATAGGTATATATAAACATTGATCAAACGTCATCCGTCATCAATGTTTTGATTAGCGTTTAATATTTATATCCAAATAAAAAAAAAAGTAGGTGGTAACCAACTAATTGCCACTTATTTTAAGAAACGAAGGTAACTTGAAATTTAAGTTCAAAAAGTTAATAGATGTATACCTCTATACTTATATAACATCAAAATTCACTTCTGACGGCGAAATAAATAATTTATAAAAGCATGATTTTCAAAACAAAATATAAACGTCAATATTTTATAGAACACTATATAATACCAAATTAGTACAATAAGTTTCAACGCATACCAACATAAGTATTAACAATGAAAACTATTACGATTTCATCATTCTTCAAAAGTAAAAATTAGATAATATTGTCAGACATAAAATAAACGTTATATAGCAAAATGTAATAATTTTCCAATCGATATCAACAGATAACTATAATGTTCTTGACGTAACGAAATTCTCACATCACAACTTTGACTAGATTTCAAAAACAATACGTTTTGAAGTTTTCACGTTTTAACGTTACAGAACTACACTTGATGAAGAGATTGGTTCGTTTCATATACAATATTATCAGTTTGAAAACTTAAGCGGCCGAAAAAGTTTTTTGGAGAATTGTATTATGGTTCGAACGAATCATTATCATCAATACGTTTAAAATATTATGTACTTACAATAACAACTTTTACGGCACGTATAGTATAGTAAGTACAATGGTCGGTAGCATTTTTTTTTATTTTATTTTTACGAACTCGATAAATGTTATTTTTTTTATATCATCTACATCTCATTTGTGTGGGAAAAAAACCCATATCTTCGGCGTCCGTAGTGTCGTTCCGTGACACCGATAAACTGCCTTCGCACCAGGAGGGTCGAAATTGAATCACGATCGGACGGGATTCACTGATCGCCCAGCCGTACGGACCATAATATAACTTTGTATTGTCTCAGAAACAGTTTCTCGCAGCACACACATTTATATATATATGTGTGTGTGTGTATTGTATATAGGCTTAGAAAGTGGGCGTTGGCGAATAGCCCAGCTTTCTCTATAGGGTTCGATCTGAAATTCAAAAATCCAGAAATCCGAAAAAGAAAGAACGCGCAGATTAAATGGATACGTATTTTGGCAACAACGTTGTCATCTTCAGTATTGGATACAGACCGAACACTGCCGTCGCCATTGTACCTAATGTTTGATATTTTCGGCAATTTATACGTATGACACACAGTTGTGCTGTATCGATAAGTCCCCGACCGCCTATATAGCAATATCCAGTTTACCAGTATAGTTTTCAATAGACCCACCCCACAACTTCCATTAAAATATTTGACAAATTAATTTTGACGATTATCGACGTGTATTGTGTACACGATTGTTTAAACACTTTCAAACAACACTATAAACTATATTAGCCCTATAACTTATACATCAAATAAATTGTTACACACCGTCGTGACATATTAAGCTAATTTGACATTAGCCAATAATACGCACTGGGAATATACTTCTAGAAACGGTAAATTAACAGCTAAAAAATAGTAATAAAGTTTGTTCAACTTTTTAAGTTATACCTATAAATTTGATTTTGATGGAACTATAATACCTTGTTAGTCGTTAAAGCATATTAACGCTGACGAATTTCCATCAAATAAATAATTTCTCTCTTGTATACATATAAAATATTTTTCAAATATTATTCAGTGTTTTATAATGGAAAAAAATAAAATAATAATTAAAAATAAAATTGACAGTTACGAATATAGAAATATAAAATGCATTTAAGATAATACATCCGATGGAGTTAACTAGCAGGGGAAAAGCTCCCTAGTTTTAAATTATACACTATAATTTTCTCGGTATAAATTCAAATCATGTATCATATTATTTAAATTTGAAACTTTCATTTTGCATTTTTCGCGACGTTTAATGGCATTTTTATTGATTTGCGTATTTAAAAAGTACTCGGTACAATCAAAATAAATGACCACGTAAACCCATAAATAATTATAATTCTTTTTTAATAAAAAGTTGGAAATACATCGGTAACAGCACAGTAACGAACTAAGAGCATTTTTAATTCAAAAATAAAGTATAAATTGTCTTGAGTAAACATCTTAAGAGTTCTCTGAGCTTGAGAGGTTTTGTATTGATTGTCTGTGTTATTTTTTAGCAACTTTGATCAGATTTGTATGCATCATAATACTTACGACCCGATTAGCTAGGTAGGTCATAAGTTGGCGAATTAGTATACTAATCGTGTAAATAGGTATTTTTAATACACCTATATGGTATCACGATCAATGATAGTGTTTCGGATTCCTGTACCGGTAGGTACAGTCAATCGCAATGCAATTAACAGCACTGATTTTCACCAGTGAATGCGTAGTATTATATTATACAATATTCATAATTATTATTGCTATAATGTACCTATACTCGCGTTTCATCGCGATAGTATGTATCGTGAATGGATGAATCGTCATGAATCGTATCATTAATACGCCCACGCTGCCTATAATACACAAATACTCGCAGAGACCACAAAACAATTCCACGGCCATAAGGGACTATAATTTTTTTCTCTTTATTTATTTCCATTTTTCCTTTCTTTTTTTTTTTTGATAAACGGTCTCCCGCAACGGCGGTGTGATAAATCTTCGGGGTGCTCAACGCAATAATGACGTATATTTTCTCGAATTCGTGTGTTGTCCCCTCCAGTCCATCGCCATTTCATAACGTGAAATAATTCTATTAGAGACCATTCCCTCTCGTTCCCGTCACCTTATCGCCTAGCACGCTTTCTACAAGGCCTTTGCGTAAAAGGCTTATTAAACTGTCAACGGTCGTCGGCCCTCGAGTGCAATGACTCTGCAGCCTATACATCAGCGTGTATATATAATAATATGCAGTGAGTGAGCGTATACATGTCCCACCGACCCTACCCGTCACTATAACCCCTAATCGTCTCGTACCACCCGATCCGATACTTGACGATGATGGCGGTCTGCTGCACACTACTGATCGCAGACCTAGAGTTGATTAATTAAAACTGAATAAGGCACGACATTTTATTAGTACTCAATAAGATGGTATATGCGGTTCTACAGAATTGAAAAATTATAACAGGTGAACGGTATATAAATCTTTAATAATGTTATCATGGGTATTATTTACATTTTTATTGTTGACCTATATAATAATATATAACATAATAGATAACCGAAAAGTTAACTTGTATAGGTATACACGTTAAACATGCAATTTTTAAATCTCTAAGTTTATAATATTATGACGCACCGTCAGGAAATCTTGATTAAATGATATTATCCTCTACTATATATTGTTGTTATTGCTGACACCGTCTGTATGTATTGAATCATTACCTAATGATTATTGATTACAGGTGCATCTCTAATTAAAACAGTAGGTAAGCACCTAATTTATATTTCAATTGTTGAGATTAAAATTTTTAAACCAATGGTATACCTGTGTACGTACCTAGTGAAAAAGTGTCACGTTGGGATTTTTTACAATTATCTTTAAATCTGGACACAATTGTTACATTTACGTTGTCAAAACCAAAAATCAAGTCATTTGATACGTCTAAAAATAAAACATAACATACATTATGCTTCAACAGCAGATATTATTTCCTTCTACCTACGAGGATATGATTGTTTGTAATTTTAACTTCATAAAATTACTTTTCCATTTAATAACAAAAAAAAAAAAAAAAACTGAAAGATGAATAATAATTAGCGACAGATATTTAATTAACTGCATTGTTGCAGTAGCATTTTTTTACTATACATCTACATTTATATATAAAATAGCTATCATGTCCTTTTCAATAAAACCCCATCGATTTAAGTCCGACCATTCAAAGAGAACACCCACCATAAAATGTAAATTATTTGCTAGTAAATGTACAGAGTTGTGAATTAAGTTAGACTAGCTGATAGATTTTTGTTTTTTATTTGCAGTAAAAATTTAAACAATGGAAATAAAACTTCAATGATTTAGAAGTAAATAAATAAATAAAGTACCAACAATTTTGATCCTTTAGCACAAAATGTCATCATTTGTTTTTTTTACTCTATTTCTGTCGTTTTACTTCACCCTTTGTCTAACGATTAAAAATTTGAATCTAAAACATTATCTTTTTGCTAGAAAAATATAGTTATAAACTCATTATTATGTTTATGGTTAATATTATTGTACCTTAATTAATATTATGAACTATAATAGTATAATGTAAAAATTGATGATGAAGTTGAGTTGAATAAATTAATATTATTATTACTTAAACTTATAACCCTGGGTATAATATTAATGAGACAATTAAAGTTATAGTCGATTACCTACTTAGTAGACTGTATATAATTACTTATTATTATGCTTATGAGTAGCTAACAAATATTACTTTTTTATACTTTGTACATAGTTTTACATATATAATTATTGTATTTAACTGTAATATAAGTATTTAAAAGGTATATACATAAATCATTTTTTTAAAGAGTACCTAGGTATCTAATCTAAAAGTAAATTACTAATCGAAAAATATTTTATTTTTTTATATATTATAATAATTATTGACGGCAATAGTTATTGGATCATTATAATAAATATTTTACATAGGTACTATGTCTATTCGTATAAATAATAAATATATGGGTTACATAAATATGGATAAATGGTTGACTAAAACAACATTATGTAATCGGTTAAGAGACATTAAATTTAGTAAGTAGATTGGTGGCAACGCAACGACGAATTTGGTCGTGGTGGAGATTATGCATTATTTTATTTTGTTTCGTCTTAACTGATTATTTTGTTTAAGCTGAAAATTATGATAAAAGATCAAAATTGTTATGATAAATGAAGCAAGTTTTTATTCATCGAAAGTTATACAATACAAGGCATTTGGAAGGAAAAAAGAAATATTTGAATTTTATTAAACTTTTCAGACTGTAAACATAATTTAATAATCGATAAAATAGTTGATTGATGTGACCAACTTTTGTTTTAATTTTTTTTTACGCAGTCCACGTTTGCATTAATTTTAAATAATAATGTTTCTTAGCGATGAATTATTTTGTTGATCAATTATATAAACGTGCAAAATTTATAATTTATTTTTCAATATTAAAATTTGTAAAACCTACACAAATACTTTCAGTTGGATCATGTTCAGAATCAAAATATCTGATACCTACATCATAAATTCTGTTAGAATTGCGTGTTTTTATTTATTTGTTCGTACGTTTAACCTTTTAAAACAGCAAACGTCCAAGTGAATAAAATATAGAACGTAGGTAGGTACGACATGAACGAATGGTATGAAGCTTTCAGATAAATAGCGTAGTATAAAATAGGCTATATTCGTCATGACCGTGACATTATGAAAAACGCAAGACTTTTGTTTATTTTGTAAATGGGTTTTTATATCATACGAGTACCTACAAGTGGAATTCACAGGTTTTATATTTAATAAAATGACATGAATAACTAATTAATGGCTTGTTACGCAAACATTAATTTATTTTAAATTCAAAAAGAGAATATTTTGGATGGCTACTGAAATGTGTTAAACATCGAAAGTAAATATGACCCGTGCTTATTATATTAAATAATACGCGTTTTCGTTGTAACTAGGAAGGGGCGGTGTATAGTTCAAAGTGTATATCTTATCTCAGCGAGTGCAATATATCACTGCGCAATACGTAGTTTCCGTCCAAAGTTTAAATACTGTGGTCAATATAAATATTTAGTTATAATACCCACACATTACATAAATATTATACGTAATAACATAATAATTCTTAGAATAATATTATATTTTTTGGTGTGTGCCTAGCATCTGCTACGTACCAAACCAAAATCGTACCTTTATATAGTGATAACTGCAGATATTTAAAACTTGAGGTTGACTAATGAATTATTCACTTTTACATTTTTGTAAAAAAATAACAATAGGATAAATTACTACAATATTATGACCTATACAATACTAAAACAGTAAAACGTCCCTCAAAACAATAAATTTAATGAGGACGATTATCTAACAATCAGGTATAAACCTATACTATACTGTATCTGGTCGGCCTTTTTTTTTTTGAACTGATGATCGGGTTAATTTTGCTTGATTTAGTCTGAGCTAAGATCATACCATACATTTTAAGTTAATATTTAATTGCGACTATAATAATTTGAATTAGAACTTTTAATGTAATACCGTTATAATATTGGCGAACAGCCAACTCTGAACTAACCAAACTGTAAATATAAGTATTATGTTGTTGGCGAAAAAAATAACGATAATTTGTTAATCCCGGCGAGGGTTTAAGAAATAAAAATATTAGTTAAATGTCCCATTAATCTTCTAATAACCATCTTAAAACCTATTGACGAATTAATAGCTAGCTATCAATGAGAAATAATGCAATATTTTGTTTGTAATCAAATTCAAAATTATATAAAATTATACTCTTCTGGATCATTAAATGTAAACAAACATTTTATGCAGGAGGATCATCCATAATAATTGATATGCAATTCATTATAAATTCGTATACATTTCTATAAATGGTGAAATAAACAAGATACGGCTATATGCGAGAATGAATACAACAAATGATCGAGTTGTGAATAATTTAATGTATTTGTACATTTTATCTTAAAAATAATAAATAATAGCAAAGTGCAGATTGGAGATTTCTCGTACTTTAACTAATTGTAAAAATGCTTTATAATACAAAAAACGAGAACTTTTATCACCTTTTATTCTATTTATAAACATACTTTCTACCTACATAATATTATACAGGATTTTAATGTACTGTCATGATTTGTTTTTGAAAAATGTTTTTAAATACCTATGAAAAATATAATATGCCACTTGTTAAAAATAATGATATTATTTTGCACTATACCTACTTAAACTAAATTTGTTTTATAAAAACCTATTTGCATATCAGTGTCTCTCATTAAAACCACAGAGAAGAAAAAAGTACATCTTTCGGAATCGATTGTAACCTAACCAAGACTATGGCCTTTGTTACCAAGGGGTTTGATAAAAAAAATGATGCATCGTACAACACCGTAACAATTGTATAAAGTATTCTCTTTAAATTAGAACCTACCTTCCTTTATAAATGCATCCTAGTTATATAACGAAGGTACAGACATAGCAGACTTCTATGAAAGATATTTTAAAACGAATAAAATGCAGTTTCAGACGTTTAAAAAGTTCAACTCCCTTTTAGATAAATTGAATAAATATATTTCTGAAAAAAGAATATCAAGTTCAAGTAATAAGTTATGTCAATCAAGAAAGTTCGATGATGATGATAAACAAAGATACAATGATCAATCCCATTAATTTACAAATCAGATTGACTAATATATCTATTAAATAACTCACACTTGAGGTGAATTTAATGTTCACACAATTACAACTTAAAAGCAATTTATAAAGGATAGATTTATTTATTTGTATTTTATTGTTGTTGTATTGAGTTTTAAAGAAAATAGTAGTCTTTCCGAAGTTCTTTGGGACCGGCATGAATAACAAATAGCATAAAAACAATATGGTCTTGCACTTAAAACCTCTGGTAAAGTCCTAATAAATTTATATAGCATCCGCCATTTTTCGTAGTATATTATTTTAAACAAAATACAATTTTGACAGTGTTCCCCAAAATAAAACCGTTATTTTTTAATGTTGTGGCAAAATGATGCAACGGTTTTATGATTTTAATTTAAAATCATGAGGTCTCCTGCAATAAATACAATATTCATACATATAAAATTAAACAAATAAATAGTTATGATTACTATAACCTATCATATACAAATTTCTAAAAAATTCTTTCCATATATTATGCCCAAAATAAATTTAAAATCTTTCAAGTTTTAAGGAAAAATGTATTATTTGAAATCAATGAAATAATTTCAATTTTATATATTTCACTAGCATTATATATACCTAAACATTTCTCAAAATATTCAATATTATATTTTGAAATTAATAAACAAATAATAATGTTTTTATTAATATTCGTGGTTAACTAAAATTGATATAATGTTTCCTTATGTTATACATATATATTTATCAATAAATACTAATATAATAGTTTAACGCTTTATTAGGCCAACATTTTAATGGAATAATGTACCTAGTTAATTGTCTAACCCAATAACTTTTAACGATAACCGAATAAATTTTAAAAAGATTTAAAGAATAATGCGATTAACAAGAATCAATAAAAAAATTTAGGGCATTTACATAAAGACACAATAGATAGACGATTTTTCAAATCTTATGAGGCATAATGTTTACTATTCATATTAAACCTTGTGGATATGAACGTTTTTATTATAAGTAAATGATTGGTACTTGATAAAAATCAGGTAAAACTCTAATAACATAACTCATATTTATTTATTTTTTATGATCGGTGCCTCTGTGTACTTTTCGCAGACTTAAATACACATAACTCATAGCCAGCGTACATATCAAATATTATGTGAAACGAAAAAACACAAAAATACGAAACGAGTGACAGTTCTTATTGAGCACATAATATATGAGAATGCAGGAAATGCACTGACAACCGGATAAGAAAAAAAATTCTAGGACATCTGAGTGAGGTACTGTAATACAAGCAGAACAAAAGTAAAAAAAAAATATTTAAAATCATAAACTTAACAAAACTTATAGCAACCCATCTCTATATGCGGATAAAAGAAAAAAAAAACAGGAAAATATACAAACTACAAATTTTATATAAACTATTATGCACTTTATTTTTTATTTATTAATTTATTATGTACCTAAACTTACTAATCCATATAGTATGTTTAATGAAAACAATATATTACATATTATAGTGCGAACCATCAGATTAATAAGTGCTATACCATGCAAGGGTAGTCAACAACTTCGACGTCGAGGCGTGTATTTAAATATTTATAAGAAAAAACAACGAACATTGTTTGTTGGTAAAGAGTGTTAACACTGTGATAACCACGAAGAGACCCTCGATCAGCGAAGGGTTTTACGACATGGATGAATAAATATTATATATATATATATATACTTTAAATCAATTTTTTAGTTTGAGGATAATGTAATTTTACTGTGTAATTTTATATGTCGCTGGAAAATCAAAATGTGACATTAATTAACAGTCATTGGACAAGGTAAAATTTTAATAAATCACCCATAAATTACTGTACAAAGTTTGCACTAACATGCAATAAGTATATACGTCAGCAGATAATGTTTTAATATTTTAATTGTGAATTTCACACTACTAATTCTTCGTATCAAATTTATCACGTGAAAATTTAACGTAATAACTTACGCTCCTCGTGACTAGCACAATTTTACTTTATTATATTATATTATTACGCTTTACTTTAGGCAAGATTATTAAAATGTCCGATTTCGCGTTCAGTAAGACGGTGAAAAAAATAAAGATATGCTAATATGCGTAAAATTATGATAGTTATGGTGTAAACAAAACAATAGACAATATGGAAGTGCAAAGAAAATTATAATAAATACGTTGTTCACTAGTGATTTTGAACACATTCACTTTCGTTGACCATCACTATAAAACGACTCTTTTATCGTGTATGTCATTTTTAAGTTATCATCCCTCTCCTGATAGTCATTAAATGAGAATGGAGAAATAAGTAATTTTCTCCTATATTGTCGTTCTCTTCCCGTTATCTCCAATATTATTTCCTTCATTAAATCGTCTGGTTTTAATATTATTCCTCATTTACAATATGTATAATTCTATTTATTCTGATTTCGGTTAATTGTTGTGCCGTATAGAGAGCAATACAATAGGTAACATTAGGGGCAAAAGAGTTAAGACCACAACCTTTTATTTACAAACTTGGATACAATTGTTTGAAGCAATGAAAGCAGTTATAACACGATAAAAGATTTAACAGGCAATTCACAGAGTACAACACACGATCTGATGGAAACTATACGTCATGTTAGGTAAGTTAGGATATTAAATAATGTATTAATATAATAATAATAATATATATTTCGATATTTATCGATTGAACACTTTTTAGATTCCTATTGCAGCAACAGGCCAATTACCTCCAACCAAAGCATTAACATGGGATATACCTTATGTTTGTATTTTAGTAAAGAATAACCCACCAAATCCACTATAAATTGTAGACGATAACAAAACTATTTCTTTTTAAAAAATTATTTATTTTTTCACATTATAATATCTTGAATTCAGTAAATAGTAAAATACAATGTGTATATTCTCTGGTATACTTTTATTATTTAAGAATTTATTTGATAAATAATACTTAATCAACAAGACTGACTGGTCGTCAATTGGGTAAACAAAATGGAATAAGTCAAATATTTTTTTCTTTTTTAGAAAACTAAAAAAATCTACTGACAGTAACGGATTTTTCATACTTTATGTATCATCTAAGGTAAAAAAATCGAATTTATTATTTCAAAAATGAAATCTACGTGAAACAATTTTTTTTTACAATGCGCCGTAATAATTAAAAAAAATGGTTAAATGAACTTATTTTTACTTGTCCGCGGACCGTCCAATTACATAATAATTAATGTGTCGTATAATACCTATATCTGATATTTTAATGTAAATTTGTATTATCTAATGTCTTGATTTAAACTATGATTTAAAATTGTTTTGAATAACCGACGAACTATAGACTGACGATAAAGTTATCCACGATGAATTAACCAGTAACGACGATAAATTGTCACACGATAAATTGTATACGACGAATGGATGCACATCAGCTTTTAGCAATATTGGGATTTGCGGCCGACAGACATGGTACACTAGAAAACGGTTTTATCATATTATAGTCAATCCCGCAGGACTCTGCAGTAGAGCGGCTCGTAGTGAAATCATCAATACTCCTTAACCTACTTTAAACACCGAAACTATTCTTAATATGTTTCTAAATGGGTCTCAATTCATCATCGAATGCCCTCTTTCCGCGTTCGCAGCCCGTCGTTCGTATAACAAAGCGACGCTCATAATTCTCCAAACGATCGCATTCTTTACTATTGTCATAAACCCTTATATCCCACAATTCATACTCTAAGCGTCTCGTCGAGTTTCTCTGCGAACATAATAATATAATATATAATATTATACATGCAAGTGTTACGCACGTCCACCTGTCATTGCACGATACATGTCGTTGTGCACTGACTGTATAAATAAAATGGTGGACAAGTGGGTAACGCTCTGCTGTGTAGTAGGTGTCGAGTGGGTCAATGGATGTGTTAAATTTAAAATACATTTTATAAATCATCGCGTACGATTATACGAAAAACCAATCTCAAAGGCTGTCTGTTATCCTGTATGACTGTAATATTATAGCATTGTACTATTGAAGTACTACCGAACACCATTATATAGCTACGTTATATTCGTCCATCCCCCGCCACCGCGTCGATTATTAGCCAAACTACCCATTGAGGTGCTATAATAATGTCACCGGGCCCAAATCAAAACGATACGGACAATGATAAAAATAAATAAACGGTATATTGAAACATATTGGACGGATTTTCGATTAATCTTAATGATATGACGTGAAATAATTTATAATCATTGGGAGCGCGCTCGATCCGCCGAGGCTTAAGAGCTGTCTGCCCGTTGCCGGTGGAAAGCGAAAGCGTAAAGAAATTTTCTCCACCGGCTTTTCTATTTATCCGTCATACCTACGTACGCGCGTGGCCCGCGTAGGTTTATTATGTGTATCCGAGTCGATTTATTTTGTTGCTGTCAAATTACCCACCGGACGCGTCCCGTGCCATATATAGGTACGTGTTTAAAATACGCCATATGATATATATATACCTACGGGTATATTATTGGGACCATAGGTAGACCTTTTACTACCAACTGACTACCACTACGGCTATAACTCGCCCCCGCACACCACTCCGGAAGTGAACGGACTTAGATCGGGATTTTCTTCGACGCGAAATTCCTCTCCGAACTCTGGGTTTTTAGTCATTTCGAGTAATCGAAAGAAAAAGAAAATCCTGCTTGCTGCATCCGTTCACCAATCGCCAGAACGTAGGCTGTGGACAACCCTTTGAGTAAAAATAAAACTAATAAATAAGTGCACTATCGTTTCTCAGTACCTATACTGATTCAACACTGTGTTTAGGTACACTATAGGTATTAATTGTCACCGACCACGACTGGTTACCTAAAATAACATTTTACCAATTACCTACACATTTTCGTATGCGTCCGCCGATAAAATAATTAAATTAGATAGGTAAAATAGTTATTTCAACTATACCAATAACAGTGTACCAACTCATTTTCTGCAAACAGCTCTATCAAAAATACTATTTTGTTGGTCCTGTCCGTAAAATACTTACAGTTTTATCGTTATAAATTGATTAGTAATTTCTTCGAATCGAAAGTTTTAATTCATAGTATTTCAAGCTGTTACTTTTTTTGGCACTAAGTAACTTTTATGTGTTTTAATACTTTAAAACTTTTTTTATGGCTATTTTTGTAATCAGACAAAACCATACGTTTATCTACATACCTACCTTAGATATTCCTTACCAATTACCATGTATATTTATGGTTATTTTTCAAATAATTTAAATTAAAAATGATACAAAAAGCAAAGATACCATTTCATATCATTATCGTCAAAATAAATATTGTGATCTGGAATTCTAACTAATCAGAAAAACTGAAAAAAAATCTTTAAATTAATATTATTTTTAAATGCTATGTAACTTTTATGCTCAATAATATAAATCGATATTATGTAAAAAAATGAATCTCCATTTCCCTTGGCCACGCCATAACTTGAAAACGCCTTTACCGATTTCGCTGATTTTTTTTCTATTGTGTTCGTAATTGTCAGGACAACGTTTGTATGAAAGAAAATCTTAGGAAAATCCACAAGAAAAGTAGGAAATCTGGAAGTCAAAATACAACAGTGGCGCCGCTGTCCGGTGAAAAAGTAAAAAAAAATAAACTTAAATTTAGTAATAATAAAATATTTGTGTTTATTGTAAGGTTACCATTGGTTATGATTGAACATAATTTTAGACCTGTATATCATATTTGGTCAAAACCATATAACTTGGTAAAAGTGGTATTTCTATAATGATAATTATTTGTCGACCGTTGTCACGGGAACCTACACATGCACATCATAAATAACGTGTTAATAAAACATTCGTAATTACGTACCAACCTCCCGGGGTCTGCAATCCACCACAGGTAGACCTCGCAAGCATGTCTCGGTGGGATGGTTATAATATATTGTAATCGAACCTGACTGATTCGCTGACTGATTGACGTAGAGCCTAAATAATGATGGCTCGAGGCTTGCAATTTTCACAGTACCTTCGTACCACCATGTGTGCTCTAAAAAGTCATCTTCGAAAATTCACATTTTAACTTGGTGCTTGTACAAGTATTTCGAGACTCGAGATGATTGATGATAACTTTTAAGTTTAGAACACCACACACCGAATATTAAATAACGGTCTGAACAAAGTTTGAATCACATAGAGTTGGAATTTTTAACGGGCAACGAAGTGCACGGGATCAACTAGTTTATAAATAATAATATTTATGTTTATGTTGGAAATTAGTTTGAATGGTATTGGTTTTATATTTTATTTCAGACAACTGATTTTAACTACTGGATTTGAAAAATGGTCTTACATATAGGTCTTATATAGCCGTAAGAATCACGACGTTATAGATGTGTACCTACCTATTCACAAATTAAATTAAGGAAATGCAATACGTTTAACAATCAAAATACATGACGTATTTAAATGACGTTAAAATACTATTCTATAAATTAATTAAAATGTAATAATTGTTCATCATTCTTCTACTTGGAAATACATAGTAATTTCAACTATAATATTGTGTCTGAATGTAACTTGTATGCTATATATATTTTACTATATATTTTTTTTAATTAATATTGTTGAAATGCTTATAGTATTAATTGGAAAAGTGAAGTTGATGCAAACTAATTAAATACAATTTCTGAGAAATTATTAAATGAAACACCTTGTAAATACTTCACGAACAGCTCATTGGGTCTCCAAAAACTTTTTCATTTTATATTTGCCACAAAAAAGTAAAACACGTTTAATAAAATGAAATGGTAGCAACTGCATACCAAGCGTTCCAAAGGATAAACTAAAAGAGAAGGAATCTATGGCTACGGAAAAATACGCTGGGGAGTTATTTAATAATTTATTCTATTCGTTCTTAAAAGTGGATAAAACATTTTTTTAAAATTTTTTTTACCACCATTCAATAAAAAAATATATATATTCAAAAATAAAACAGTAAACGGTTACTCGTATTCAATATAATAATTCATTGTTAGCATAATCAGTGCATATTATGGGTAATCAGTGACACGTAATATTATAATTAAAAATACAATTCACAAAGATGATCGGGCGACAACGTAGGAGGTTGCCTTTTTTAATGGAAACAATGATGAAAAATATACGAAGTTGACCGAAATATGCAACTAACCATAAAAGTTAAATAGCTTTCGGAATAACATACTGTTTATATGTATACAGAAAATTAAATAATTGATACTCCCACTCACATCTGCACTGGAAAATTCTAATTATTATGACACTAGTTTTAAAATAATATAATTCCTTAAAGTCGTTATTCACAAAAGTTCTAGTGTGATAACGCATAAAACTTGTTTTATTGTTTTTTGTTTTTAATAGGATTATATTTCTTGATTAACTTGCTTGTGATTTATATAATATAAATATATAATAAATATGGTAAATCAAAAATTATGAACATTTTAAATAAGAATGATAATTATTATGTTGATTGTTAAATGATTTCGTCACATTTTGTTCATTCAAACATGACTAGAGGACATGAATTATAAATATACATTTTTAGATTCTGAGTAGAGCATTCTGAGTTTAGGTATAACAATTATGTACCTATGTTTATGCATAGGTCTCGTTAGTGTATCGTAAATTAATTTGAGAAACAGTAAAAAGATTCAATTTTTAAGATGGTGTCCGGTACTATGGATAGTGGGAGTTCAAAGCTAAACTACCCAGTATTTTTCAAAATAAACGAGAAAAACTAAAAACATGAATGAAAAAACAAGTATATTTACGCAACATAAGTTTTCAAGAAAATCAATATTTTTTTTTTGTCTATAACCGTAGAGATATGACATTTTGACCAAATATTTATATTAGTATTATCTATATATTATAGAATTTTTTTTTAATAGTTTGGACGTTTTTTTAGTATGTGTTGATACAATTTTAGTTTGTAAGTCAAAAAAAAGCTTGCAAATTAAATATTAGCATAAGCGGCTTTAATCAAAGAAAATATAATCGTAGAAAACGAAACATTCCACTACCTATACTACGATGATCGTTTTATACGCACAATTCTATTTTCTAGACAAAATAATATTTTTTCTTAGTCAAAAGTCTTAAAAATATAATACAATATTCCTCGTAAGTTGCAATAAAAGATTCTATTAAATACATCTACGTCTTATTATATACACTGGAAATCTACTAGACAGCGGAGCAACTTTCCTTGTTTTTTTTTTTTATTTGTTCTTATTTATTCTTACATCTTAAATAGTTACAAAAAGAAGCTTTAAAATATTTCAAACGCACGTACCTACTACGTGTGATATTCGTCTCGGGGCTTAATTCATACAAATGTATAACCTTTATATGTCAAACTTTCTGATGACCATTCTAATTATTATATTTCCATTATCAAAACGGCTCTTGTTAACTGTACTAAATGATGATTGTTAATCGGTTTAGTTGTACTCGTGTCGTATAGCAATTATAGAGATAATGTTTGAACCCCAAGTCACGAGCCCCTCCTTATTCGCCATGAAAATAGATATGTCCAGGGGCACCATTTGGAGGGTGGCTGCACGGTGCGTATTTGTTCGCACCCTTATTTTCTCTTGTCTTATAATTGGCCCGTTGTAAAATGTCTAATGGCCGATGAGTGATAAATAAATGTTATAATTTATTGTGGAAACCATAATGCGTGTAATATAATATGTATTGAGTTAATGTTTAATTACATGTGTATATGTTCATATTTATAAATGTATATTATTAGTATATGCATGACAAAAGCTGACCAACTTTTAACTTTCTACATTTTGATTCATTAAAATAATAAATTCAACTCCATAAATGCGCCATACAGAGAATATAGCTACATGTATTAATTCACGATGAAAAAATTGGCTTGCTAAATTTTGGCTCCCTTATTAAAACAAACTCAAATGGCGCCACTGAGTATATGTCTATTATGCTATATACGCTTGTGGCCTGTACGTGATAAATGTGATAGGTTAAAAAATAACGTCAAATAAGTTTTTTACCAAACCTTTAGTGTATTAAAAATATCTATACTGTACGAATATCGTTGTGATATTTAATGTACAGACCTATATATTTATTAAAGTTAACCAAGATATTTTTAATATTTATTACAATGTGTATCAAGTGATTAATCCACCAAATATTCTTCAATATTGTGATATATTATATTTCATTATAGTTAGTTTATGCTAATTGCAGCATATATATCTATCCCCTACGTATAATATTGAATGAGAACTGAATTAAAATATGTGTGTATGAATGTACATAGAGATGAAAAAATGTATACATATTTATATACCTAATTAAAAATAAATTTTATCACCACGGGTCTATTTTATAACACGATATAAATATTAGAAAACGTCGGCTATTCAATTTACAACTTGTAAAAAGCTTTTGAATTACATTAATAATTTCTACTTATAATGTTTTTGTTTGGTTATAAAAACTTTAATGATACATACAAAGTTTGTACACAAATACTTTTGTTATTTTCCAAGTGAAAAATTATATTTAATTAATTTAATACTATTTAATTACAATTATACACAAAGTGGTTTCCTCCAAAAATGTTGCCTAATCTTGATATTTAAGTTTATATATTCTGTGCTTAATTTAAGTATGGATTCGTAAAAGGCATTTTTTTAAGGTTGAAAATCCGCTTTAGGTGATAGAAAGTGGAGGGACCTATATATAGCTAAAAAAAAAAACAATAACTAAAACAATCTGTCTTAATACTTTTATTTATTTGCTTTTAGCCTGCGTACACTGTATTGTCTAGTCATTTGATTTGTGAAGAAAACAGTATAACATTTGCCTCCCCACACCCCCCGACAAACCATAGTGCCTGGCAGTTGTTATTTTTTTATTTGTTTTAATCTTTTATTGTGCCTATTGTGTCTTTTTTAAAATTTATTTACAAATTGTATAACAGTGCCAGACGAGAATTCATGCGATAGCTTTGTTAAATTATTTACTAATAAAAGCAAATTTAGAAATTTATCGATAAATGATAATTTATAACCGATGAACAATAACAACAAACAAATTATAGTTTTGAAATAATAATACCTATACACAATCTTTTAACACAACAATCGTCTACAAAATATCTCATACCTACACACATATATATATATATATATATATATGGTACCCACCTATACATGTTGAAGTAAGTTATTTCGAATACAATATGAATATGTATTCTGTGTTTATAATACATCAGCTTATACTAAATCAAACAATACACAAATTCTCATTGAAAATTAATATGATTTTGAATTTATCATCAACACGATACAACAATGCTTCAATATGTATCTTTGTGTAGTGTGTGTAGTAATTGGACTTTGAAATGTTATTTGTCGACAGTCTAATGCCCCCATGACACAGAGAAATCACGTTCTATCATTCCAAAGCGTAAGCCATAAGTCCAAGGTTAACAATAAAGTTTATTCACCCATATTATACTTTATTGAAATGTTCCATAATCATTTTTTTAAGAATATTTTTTCTGATATATTATATTATATTATATTCGTTAATAAACCAGTTATATCCGGTTAATTTATTTTTAATTTGTATGCGTTGAGTATTTGTAATACTTTCAGATATATTGAAATATGATTCTAATAAAATATAAATAATGTTTAAAATACATTGTTTATTATAATATGTGAAGGAGAGCAAAGCGATCACAATATTTTTAATTTTTTTTTTCTATTTGTAGTTCAATAACCTTAATGGTTAATACATAATAATATGTTTATTCAAAAATGAATGTTATGTCAACTTCATATCCAAGAATATGAATATAAGGGACTTACAACATAATTATTGATTTGGTTACTGTAATAGTGTAATACCAAAATTCCATATTATTATAATGTACTATAATGTATAATTTTTAATTATGTACAAGGAAATATCAAAGATTTATAATAACGCATATTTTTTTAAAAGTATTTAGTTAACACTTTGTATCAGTATATTATGTGATGAAAGTGTATGGTATTGCCTGATATTAATATTATTATTACACCTAAAGTAATATATTTTACCAAAATTATTAAAACTTACTGGTAGGTACTATAATAATGTCCATATTATATCTTACTAAACACGTGCTACATTTTTTATACTTAAAAACCATAAAAACTATACAGGTATAGGTAGGTACTGTAATAAATTAAATAATTTTTTTTATATTTATTATTAAATAATATTATATTATTACTAAAATCATATTATTTTCTAAAAGAGGAATGTATTTATGTACATAAATTACACTCATAAAAATAACTATTTATAGTTCGATTACCATATATTATACCTAAAAATGTATGTCTATGGCAATAACTTTTTATTACGTGGTAAAAAATATTGCGAAAACACAATTTAATATTATTTGAGAGGTTAACAAGAAAAACGTTGTATAATTGATAATAATTGAAAACAGTTCTGAATGTACCTACTAAAGGTTCAACGTTCTTTTTTCATAAATTTATGACATCGATGACTATATTAGATGAGCGTGGAATAATTGTAATTGATTTTTTTCCGCGTTTTATTGAAATAACAAATAATAATATGCAAAAACGATTAATTATTTTTCACCGATACGCAATTGCTTGTAACATAACAAATAGACAGAACTGGCATGCTTTAACGAGGGATATTATTATTCAATAAAAGTAAAAATTGATACTGAGAGAAAATGGTGATAGCGGGTGTGCAAGTGGAAAAATAATTATATTAATGCATTAAAGCTGGTACAAGAATTTGGGTTTTATGTTGGATCTTCACACCGGAACAACAGACATAACAACGCTACGCTGAATCCACAGAACTTTGGGAAAAATCGAGAATTTGTAGAGCTCCGCACCGGAATCTCTTTGACAAATCAACGTATCAATTATCTTATCTCTAAATGAATAAAAATAGGTAGTTGTTCCTCGTTAACAACGAAGTGGGTACCTATGCTGTGGGACAAAAGAGGAAAAACTGTTTAACAAGTGGAAATTGTACTGTGACGACAAGACAAACGACTAAAGTTATTTACCATTCGACGTTTTTCGTCATTCAATTCGTATCTATACTGTGTATCACCTCACTCTTTATTTTCATCTTTTAGTATTTTATTGACTTTGAACCATTTTTTTTCACTTCGTATCGACGACAAGTATATTATGAATACGGGTTCTTAGCGTTAAAAAGAAATCAGAAAATCAAAATGTATTATTCATTAATGGATTAAACACGATAATATGTTAATCTGTGAAAAACAGTGTACTGGTGTACATAAATCAAGTTTAATAAAATTAAAAGAGTCATCCTATATGAATCAACAATGAAAATATTAACTATCCCTATATTTTATATTATTATTTTTGACGTTATACCATCATAATATGTCCTAAAAAGGCGAATCATCAGTAAAAAAACGAGATTAAATAATTATCATAATCACGACCATAATATTATGTTGCTTATATTATTAAAAAAAATATATAAGCTAATATGAATATTTATGAAATGGGTACCTACCCGTGTAAAAATTGTTTGTAGTCATTATAGTTATGCTAAGAAAAGGTTTAGTATAATATTATACAGTAGATAATATGCGCGCACTTCCAAAGAAAAGTGTTTGTTTGAAAATAAAATTATATAAAATTATGTAAAGTTTTTTTTGTTTTTTGTTTTACAAGCAAACAATAATATCTAAGACCGGTGGCGTAGTCATGAGTGGTTGGGTGTTTAACCCCCCCCCCCCCTTCGATTGAAATTCTTCTTCGAAATAAATGTACGAAGACTGTAAAAAACTTGGTTCAATTTATAATTAACCCCCCTCTCCCATGTCATAATCCTGGCTACGCCACTGTGACTATAAGACTATGACCGGTTGAAATAAACAATGTATAATACAGAAAACTTACAAATTCCATATTTATAATAAGCAATACAGTGAACTAACCTTTACACACGGAGATATTTTGGAGCACTATTTTACGCCCACAAAAATAAACTAATTACTTGGTTTTAAATATATATATATATATATATATATTCTATTCTATTTATAAAAAGTAAAATTAAAATTAATGATGGAATCGATAGTGTCGATCGTTCAGCATCTTAATATATGAGAAAAATGGTAGTAGAATATCTACGAATTTGCCAAGACTTTTAAGGCATTATTTTTTTTATCATAAATCACACTTGAATATAAGCTCGAGGCTTACAGAAATCGAAAGTCTCGGTTAAGGTCCGTGATTTATACATGTCCTGAACATTGGTATGACCAAAATTTAATAGCCTACAGCACGTCAGTGACGTTTGTATGTATGTAATTTATTTATAAGTTGTTTCGTTAAAACCATAGGTAACCAGTAGATTAAGTGTAATACGGCTAACAGAAGATACAATTAACTGTGCACATTTAATTCCTGGCGCTTATCGTGTGTTGAATTATCTGTAGCTAACATTTAAAAATGCCTTTCGCCCAGGACCAATATTTAGTAAACCTCTGTAGGATTTAGAACAACTGATAAACAGATTAGTCTCCAGAAAAGGTCGACATTCTAACCCAATTTGTATTATTTCTCTACGAACAAATTGTACGAAAATGTGATAAAATCTAATAAAATATGCATCTATAGTATTTCACAGAAAAATTGATATCTTAGCCTTGTTTGTACAGTACAAACACAAATGTATGAAATTTAAAATTTATTTTTAAAATCATAACCTACTATTGTATAAATACTGATTTTAATTAATGCAAAACATATTATCGCCACGTCCTAATTAAATTTAAAAATAGGTTAATGAAATTAAAAACGAAAAAAAAATTAAATAATTATAATGCGTTAAATAATATTAGGCATATGGTTTTTGTAACAGAGAATAGAATATATTATTAGACCATTAATTTTTTTTCTTGATTTTCGATGTACCTACGATCCATACCAAAATGGCATACTTACTATAATGTGTGTAAAGCTTTAAGGGAAATATATTGTACATATTATTATTAATTAATCACGTTAATGAACCAATAATAAGAAATGTAGAATATTTTCGTGATAATCTTTGATGTGAGAACGTATCTATTAAATAATGACGCTCTCAGTAATATTTTCGTGATAAGCTTTGATGTGAGCACTCATTTATTACCTAATGACACTCCCGGTAACCTTATAAAGTTATAAACAATATTCTGAAATGACGAACCTTACAACCATAAGACATCGTTTAAATAATTCACAATTATTTAACACGAATCATTTTGTCGCTGAAAATGTTTAGACAAAATAATATATACCTAATCTCTTATTTACATGGGTGTTATTTAATTTAAATTAGCCATTTTCACAGTTTACTTGGTAGAAACAAAACACGATAATACGTATTCAAAATTATTCAAATGGATTTAATTAAAAATGTTTTAAGCCAATTTCTAAATACAATATTAATCCATCATATCTTTAGGTAGGTATAATGTATTAATATTTAAGTAACAATTTTCATAGTTTGTTAAGTAAGAACAAAACACGATTATATTTATACAAAATTATTTAAACAGTTTTAATACAAAGGCAATACATGTATTATGTTAACGCAATAGCTTATCAAATATAATACAATGTAATATAATATATATATAGGTATTTTTTTTTGTTCAGATAATTTTGCATGAATACGTTTTGTAAAAATTCTCCGGTTGGTTTATTGTGAACATTAATGTTATTATTTTGTAAATTTACTAAACTATATGCATATAATTGCAGATTTTATAACAAAAGTTTTATAATAACCATTAAATCAAGAAATTCTTTTCTACTGTCATTAATTATTTAATAACAACAAATACAATAATATAAAGAGACAATATTATATCTGCTCAAATAATTTATAATAATAATGATAAAAACAATTAATTAATTTTTATTGCATTTCAAGGCATAGAACTTTCTTCTCGCATCTAGAATAAAAATACAATTGTACCTATACTTTAAAATAATAAAAGTTCTAGTTTGAAAACTTTTCAGTGATTAAATTTAACAATTGTATACAAATAAGTATAAATTAATAATTTTAAGCTAATTAAATATATAATATTATATTCTTTTTTATTTTGATGATAAATTTGTATTCTTAATTCAACATTCTGTTATTTTTAAGAAATGAAATATTTTATGTTTTTACAGAAAACCTTTTAAACAAATTATTTTTTTAATAATATTAACTATTTGTGTATTTTAAAACCATTCATTAACTTGTTTTTAATAATTGGTTGCAGTAAAATGAAAATATATTGTAAAATACATTACGAGTACATGCACAGAGGTACATTTATAAAACAAATTAACTAGACAACAGTGTTTGTTTTAATGTAATAGACGTTTGTCAAATTAGTAATTTACACCTCAAATAGCATAGGGTCCGGAAATCGTGACCAGAATATTTTAGAAATCACTTAGTTTGAAATGTTAAAGATGTTCATTTCTAGGAACGGACTTCAACGCATTATACATTGTATTTATGCGCCACTACGGTTAATATGTAGGCAACGATCATTTTTAACAATAATAAATTAATAATGGCAGACAAAAAATTAATTTCTAGAATAAACATTTCAGAATAAAATAAGTTTAAGCAAACGATGGGGGCCAAGAGCTATAGGGCCTTTATCACACATCCAACAAATCAGTTAATAAAATTCAACATACAATTTTACATTTTTACTGATAATAACTACTAGTATATTTCAATGACAATCGAGATTTGTTTACGTTTATTCATGAATAGGTACTTTTTTTTACTCTCCACGCAAGAATATTTTGAATCAGTAAAAAATGTCTAATGATAAATAACAGATTTAAAATATGGCACTTCAGATAAATATTCTTAACGAAATTTTAAAAAAAAGGTAAAATGTATCATAAAATAAATATCATCAAAAGTTTAAACAATTATTGGGTACCTATTGGATCTAATTTCTTTTGTTTAGAAAAAATGTATCTATTACAAATCATATATTGGTAATTACGTGGCATTATAATTTTAAACATGTCTGTCAACATGTCCTTTTTGAGAGCAAATAACTAAATATTCATTATTATTTATTACCTATTATTCTTTATTTATTTATATTGAATAAATAATACTTATTTTAGTTACTAATTCATATACCACCTTCAAATCCCTTAAAAACATTCCGATAAATTAAAAATTAAACAAAATATATACATCGCAATAAAAAATATACCATGGAACATGTTAGGGACATTTTACTAAACGTTCGAATTTATTTTTATTGTCTTCCTTAATGGTTTGTAAAATCAGGAATTATTTTAAAACAGAGTAGAATGAAATGTTGTGTATATTATGCTCGACAATGGTTAAAAAATTCCTTTCTATCTCGGCAACTGCTGCTTATATTAATGTGTTTTTAGAAAAGCGATATTCTAAATTGATATTTGTGATATTGGTATCGGGTGGTGGAGACAATTTTTTTTCCTTGGCTCATAAAATCGGCGGAGACTATGTTCAATATTCATTGTTGCAAACGCCGCCATTATAGAAAAATAATAGAAACCAAAACGATATTATGATATATTATTATATTATGGTACTATACACCCATAGCTATCTCAGTCGTTAACCACAGTCTTTTCTTTGCCGTTGAGTCCGGTCGCAATGGATTACCACTATTTTGCAATCTGAATAACCGGAAAATGACATACAACTGTGCCAAATCATCGTTTAATGAGAGCTAAGTGCAATTTTCTCTCCTAAATATCTCCTGATAAATGTGTTAACGTAAAAACCGTAAATACAAGCTGACAGCAAAGAAGAATGTGACGAACTAATATTTTATTACCATAAATTGTACAACACATTTCCATACCTAATGTATTATATTCTTTAGGTAATCTAGAAATAGAATAAATAACTGTGCTCCAAGTTTGAGAAAAAAAAATTTAATATTATGTAATTTGCATTACTGCAGGTACGAAAAATAAATTATTTAAATCACCATAAATCACAAACTGTGAGTTAAAATTTACCAATATGATTGTATGGTTTAACATAAATAACTAATAGTGATTTATGTACAAATTGTACAGTTCATTTTGAAAACTATTTCTATTAATGATTTTAACAAATGTCAACACATTAAAACGAATTTCACTTAAAAATTATCCCATTTCAAAAAATAAATACTGAGCGGATACTTTCTATTTTACTAACTTTCTTCAAATCTTTTCGATGTTACATTGTAAAACCAACACATTCCTCTTTTCACTCTGGGTCAAAAGAAGAGCGATCATTTACAACCCCTCCACTCCCTCCCCATAAACCAAACTCAAATGTATAATAGATAATATAGTGTATATGTATAAGTCGAAGCTACTTTATATGATCATTATGATCCTAAGTACAGAAATAACAATAGTTGACTGACAATATAAAACTATAGCTAAACTAGAAACATCTTATTTTAAGCTACATGATAATATGAAACTATATACCATTTCGATAACAATACACTAGCTATACTTGATACCAAAGCTGGGCAAATTAATGATTTTTTTCAATTCAGTTAAGTTAAGTTAATATGCACCAATAATAAAAAGTTAAAAGTTAATTTAACTAAAGGTTAACTTATATAAGTTAAAAGTTAATATACACTTTTTGTTAACATTTTATTAAGTCAAAAAAAAGTTAATTTGTTTACACAACGCTAGCGTGCTTAATTTTTTTCCAACCCAAAACTAAATTATAGACTAGGTATATAGCAATGGCGTGTTGACCGTGATTTTGAAGGACAGTTTCCCGATAGTTTTAAAGGGGTGCCGGTTGGGTGAGTACTGGATTTAGTGAGAAATTATAGTACAAGATTAACATCATCTGAAGATGATGTTTAATAAGAATAATAACTTGAGCAATAAGTATTATATTAAGTAGTCAAGGGGTGGTACCTTACCAGGTAGGTCATTCAAAAAATAAATTGCCCGATAAAATACTACACTTCTCCATGCCACTGCTATATAGTGTTTATACTTTATAGTTTATACAGTATTCCCATATAAGCTAAATTTGAATGATATAAATTGTTAACTTTAAAGTGTAAACAATTCACGGTACCTAAATATATTTTTTATTTTATATGTCAAATATCTATTAATAATATTATCAAATAAAAACCAAATAATATAATATGACATAACACACAATTGTATTCAAATTAATTTACAGGTACATATACAATTATTTACATATTTTACAATTTATTTATTATACATTATTACACAATTTTATTCAAATTAATTTAAGTACATATCAATTATTTACATACCGGGTGATTCTTTTATCAAACAACACTCATTATTTCAAAAAGTATAAGTTTTTTTGAAAATATTTTTTTACATACTTTCAAGTCGCTTATAAAACAACGTTTTTCTTAAAAAATTATATTTTTAAATATTTTTTATCCTTATAATTTTTTAAGTTTTTTAGTTTTTTGAATGACAACATAGGGTTTTAATTTTTTATTCCAAAGCAGAATATTTTTCTTAAGTAGAACCTCATTAATCCGGACCTCATTAGTCCGGACTTCGCTTAATCCGGACAGCCGTTAGAAGCAGATGAATATGATCTAGGTTATCATATTTTAACAGAGGAGGAGATTGTTGAAAGTGTGACTGCTACAGAAAACTCTGAAACGGATGAATATGATCAGGATGAAGCAGATGATAATGTAAACCCTAAGCCAAAACTTGGTGAAATAAAAGATCATCTAAACATTGTCATCAAATACGTTGAAGATAATAACGATGAAAACATATCTGCATATTATGAGCATCTAAGGCATCTTCGCGAGTTAATCGTTAAAGAAATCACTGTGAAAGGAAGACAACCAAAGATAAGCAGTTTTTTCAAACCAGTGTCAAATGTGAATAACGAAAGTGTGCCTTAATACTATGTAGGTATGTAATGATTATATGTATGTAATGATTATATGTATGTAATACAATTATGTATGTATCTACTATTTTTTTTAATAATATATGGTTTAATAAAATATGCAATAACATTTTTATAAGTTTATAATTTACGATTTTTGGTTATTTTGTTTAATCCGGACTTTCATTAATTCGGACAACCT
>NC_042496.1:20198038-20199959 GCF_005508785.2 Acyrthosiphon pisum
GGGGACGTCTAAGATCCGGCGGCCCAAATAATCCGGAATATACTCACTTAAACTCATCTATACGTCTGCGTGGTCCGTCACACCACAACAGAACATTCGCCTCACAAATTTCTTAGTCCGGCTCCACACTGAACGGCGCGGACGTCTAGGTGTGAGTGCGGTTACCGTCCCCTCATCACTACGGCCAACACAGGTTACTACAAGCTGCATGTCGGCTTCTATTTTTTGTTGTCGTAGCAAAGACAACGAGACTACAGATAACGACGTCTCGATCCCGGTATCTTCTACAGAGGCATCTAGTGTCATCGATGTGCTAATGGACGATCCGATACACGGTGAATCGATGGTAACTGCAGGCAACTCCGCGGACGTAACTAATGGCGATCTAATTTCGGGTGCATCGCCACTGGAATTTGCACCTACTGCCATATTGGGAAGTGACACAGATCGTTTGCAGTTCACCGGCAGACTACGGAAATCGCCGTTTTCCAAAGGTTTCTGTCCATTTTCCCGGATATCGTCGACAATCGTATTAACCGGCAGTATTATATTGGACGTAGACTTGCAACCGGTCTCTAGACTTTCAGCTGCGGAATTTTTCAGGAGGGCCATGTTAGGGCACGACACAGCCCTTTCGTGCACCAACAAACTAGGAAAATCACCGATTTCCGACGATTTCTGTTTGCTTTCCTGGAAATTGACCACAGCAGGAAGTGTTATATTCGGCATTGATTTCCATCCAAACTCTGCTACTTTGGCTTCAGGATTTGTCCGCACGGCCATGTTAGGTAAAGATATAAACCGTCTGTGGACCGGCAAGCTGTTGAAATCGCAACCATCTAAGGGTTTCGGTCTATTTGACCGAAGATCAATAAAAACCATTTGCATGATTTCGTTCTCGGAGAGTTTCTGGTTAACAGATGAACCACTGTCGTGTGTTGCGTTATATTTTGACATGGTGGTTTTACGATGAACGTTGAATAAACAGATTATAATACGAAAAATGATTTAACTTTTAGACAAAAGTAAATAAATTTATTCGTTATGTCCGCAAGACGAAACAAATTAATATAGGTACTGATTGGTAATAACTGTGACACAGAAACGAATAATATATTTTCCAAACACTTATATGCACTTAGTAACAAGATGTTTGTTGATTTGATAAAACTGAATGTATCTAATTTTTCCAACATTATATTATAGGTACAAGTTTACAACAATTATTTATTAAATTCTTATTTTTATTTTTTAGTTATACTGCTGAAGTACAAAACTAAAAGTTATTTTATTGTTTAATGAAACCTATCATTTTTAGATTAGGTAATGAATATTTGCCATGTATAGTAGGTATATATAAAAAAAACAAAATGATAATAATATAATCAATATTTTTGAGATATATCTTTTTCATTTATTCTAAATGTCTTTGTAATAAATTGGACAAAGATGGGTACTAACTAACTAGTTAGTTTTAATTCATATTAATTTTGTCACTTAATTAGTTGAATTTAATGTGTAAAATAATCTAATCTAACTCGTTAAAAATAACAAGTAACTAGTTATTTTTGTAGTTTATTTTTTCATTTATTGAATGATTCAATTTCTTATTTTATTGTATTCTAATGACTGATATTTCAAGAAATTAAGGTTATTGTCTACCTATTTGATACATTTTATCAAATTATCAGTTGACAGTTGTTTAATTTAATTTTTCATTCATCACCAATAATTCAAGTTAGTTACCTACCCACCTACTTAATAATTAATTTATATAATGCTTTACATTTGAAAAAATAGTTTTTTAAATTTATATTTTAAGCTAAAAAAAACCAACATCTAACTTCTACTCTAACTTAAGTTACTATTTTTACCAAACTAACTTCTATCTAACCAACTAAATTAGAAATTTGGTAAATTT
>NC_042496.1:20200680-20254601 GCF_005508785.2 Acyrthosiphon pisum
TACCACAGCACACATAAAAGCAATCAATGTAATTAATTTTAATAAATATTTAGATATAACATAGATGTGTGGGAGTGTGTGTTGGGAGGGTGTGTTTGTGTGGGGGGAGGGTGTATGTATGTGTTACAAGTTAGAGTCGGAAAAGAGAACTGTTTGATTTGTATTCGTTTTTGAATTTTTCGTAAATATTGCAATGTGGATAATAATATATAATAAATAAATATGTTCGAAAATATCATAATCGAAGCTACATAAGATATGCAAAATAAATATCTGAGAATAATAAACAATATAGGTACCAACCTTTTCCTATGTATTGTATTTGTGTGAGGAAGCTAAGTGGATATATGTGGTTTTTAATATGCATGACCACTAACCGGTTTACCGGTTATACACTTGGTAAAGTACTCTATGATAACTGCCATATTAAATTCATTAAAAAATACTAATATCCTAAAGAGTACCTAAGGAATATAGTAATATACAAATTTAAATAGAACTAAATTAATGTGCAGTTGATTTAATAGTATTGTGAACTATATAGAATAGGTATAGCTACAATGTATAATAACTTAAATGATAGTGTCCTTGATTTTCCACGTTCAAAAATAAAATAAATATTTATATTTATAAATATTAATATGGAAATATTGGTCGATATAAATTGAACACTGACAATTTCCCACTTTTAAAATAAATGGTTTACCATATTTTAAAAACTAATACATTACAAAACTCCGAGTAATTCAATAAATAATAATTACTACGGTTACTTCTTAAAACTTTTTATACACCTAAAAGCATCGTTACTGTATAACAACAGCTTGCGATGAAATTAATCGTTTTACCTCATGTTTATGAATTAAAAACGTTTTTTTTTTTTTTAAGATCCTTTCTAATAAAAAAAATAATGTTTAGGAAACATGTGGTACAGTACAGCGTGTGGGAATAAAAATGATTTCGTGAGAAAGAAATGTGATGCTACGAATTTTGAACACCTACAACAAAGTGTTATTATTAAAGTTGATGATATTTATAACTCTAAATGTTTATCGTAAAATTGATGAAATACGTAATAAATCACATTTGTTTGAAAGTGTACACTTTTTTCATAAATTCATTACCTATATTTGTTTATAGTTATTATTATTCGAATAGTTTATTCAATAATAATAATTAAATTTTACGAGCTCGCGTTTAAAATGTGTATTTGAATAGGGTTTGTGTGTATGAAAATGCTTAATTATTGAACAAAAGTGGATCTAGCTTTATTAAATACCTACTAAATTTATTAAAAAGTTTTCAGTAAACGGGCTAATGTTATAAAAGTTTATCATGCTTTATTCAAAAACAGTTTTTTCAATCTGTCTAAACCACGTTGGTATTCGTTTATTAAAAAAATATATTTTTGAAAATAATAAATAAATATAAACAATATGAATCGTATATAATTTGTAATAACTATTAATAAATGGTTGCATAAATAAAGTACAATACATTTACCTACGGACTAATAATAGGTATAAAAATTAAATATGACGTATTGACGTATAATATATAAAATTAAAATTTGACTAGGTAATGAAATTTTACACTATACTAACCAGTCAAGCCACTAAGTAAAAAAAAAATGAGATGGCTGATGGAAAGGAAATTAGGAGTTAAATTGTGCATTTCAGTGTAAAATAGTTCACGTTGCACCGTTGCCGCTCCGTATGAACACATGTGTTACTATTTACTTTTAGAAATTAATTAAAATAATAATATTGTTCATGTTGTTATCTATCTATTAGCTTTGGATCTTTGAGTAATAATTATCCGTGTAATCGTAATGTCAGTATTGAATCAATTGAACATGAAATATTGTTCCAAAAAAAAAAAATAATCTATTAAAAGCATTTAGTAATCAATCTTTACGCTAACGGTGTAGAGTAATTAAACCTCCTTTGTTGACATATATTTCTTCACTATTTTCATCAATCATCAAACTTCCATTCATGTTATACACGGATAAATATATATGTATGTCTATTGTAAATATTATACTATGTAGGTAGGTTATCATACGATAAAATTTTGAAAAAATCGCATCATTATTGTCGAAAAAAATCATCGTTTTGATTTGATAGTTCAATACGTTTCGATAAAAATATCTGGAAATTTTATCAGCGATTTCCTAACGCCGTAGCATTAAACGACGATAATAACAGTATTAGCGGAAAATGACCGCGTCGACGTTGGCATAAGAAAAACTGTCGGAAAAAAATTTAAAACGTATTTTAGTACATCGTAATATTATATATTATTATACGTATTTCGACACGCATACAATATACAATATTATACTTTGCACATAATATATTATGTATATAATTTACATTTTCTGGGGTATACATATTCGGTATGTTTTATGTAGCTTCGCTTATGAAATGTTCGCACATATTTATATCTATTACAGACCATCATAATACACTCGGTGCGATATTTACGACGAATCCAAAAAAGAAACCATTACCGACGACCGTTTTTTCCATCGGATTTAACGCTGAATACAAATCAAACACTCGCCTCTTCCAGGCTGAAACTTTGTAACACACACACACACACACACATACGCGTGTATGGTAATGACTACTACCCCGTCGCACAAGGCGATAATGTGGTGTGTGTGTGCGTGGGTGGGTGGGTGTGCGTGTGCGTGTGTGTGCACGATAGCCGGCTGCGAATTACTGTCGGCCATATTGCGTTGTTTATGTGACGGGTCTAGGTCTCGTCTTCGGGTGTATAATATGTAATATAATATAATACCGAAAGTTTATCGTCGTCCGTGTGTCCGGCACATCCAACTGCACCGCCACCGATGTGAGTTCCGGTCACTTCAACTAAATTTTTCTAAATACAGCTTAGCGTAGAGTGATGATAAAAACGAGATACGTGCGAGTAATATGGCCCAACGAGTATATACGACCATATACATTTAGTTATACATTATAATAATACATTTCAGTTGGGATTCAAACACGAGATCGATATTATTATATTGTTATAAGTGTAGATACCTCTAGGTATACATCTAAATCATCCAGCTGTCCCACAGTTTGGTTATTAATTGTACATTAATTATTTTTAATTTTTATATTTCATTCAGGCCAATTTAATATTTGTTTTATTTTTTTATTTTACGTATTAATACAAGCTAGTATTTTCGTATTTAATATATTTTAAATGAATTGAAAAAAAAATTATTCATAAATTACTTTTATAATTATACTTATCATTTTAAAATCATACGATACTTTATAAATATTATGATAAATCGATTTCCATTCTGAATAACTTATTATTTTTTTTCAAATTTTAAAATAAAATAACTCCAGGGAAACACAATAATCTACCTTAAGTGAATATGTACATATATGAATGCGTATTCCATGAATATAATGCATGCATTACAAAATATAGGTACCATTATAGCTTATAAAGTAAGATTTTTCAGTACTTTTAATAATTACATTTTACTAATAACGTTTTCTGTAGTGTTTTATTCTTATAATTTCATTTAAATAGCAATATCATTTCAAGTAATATAGTAACTTTTTAAAAATTAACTGGTACTAACTATACTAAATATTATTTTACATTACATAGAAATTTAGAATTTATAACAAATAGTTGTACCCACACTCTTGTTACCTGACTAAAGGGAAATCAAAAGAATTTTCCATAAAATGTTTAACCACCACGACCCACAGGAGTTCTAAAAACTTCACATTGCGGTTACCTAGTCAACTAATCAAACATAATTCTAATATGACAGCCTTTTGAATTAATTATAAATAGGTACACAGAATAACGAATGCATACTACCTACTCTACGACACAATATTCTCAATAACTATAAGAATTTGAACATTTTTGTACGTCTAAAGCATTTAAAATACTTATATTATTTTTATTGTTTGACTGAATTAACAAAATTTCCCTTTAGTATACATCTATTGTAGTTTATTGTTATTATTATACAGTTATGGTTTTTTTCAATTCAACAGTTTTTAAAATGCTTAATTAATAATTTTAAAATAATTTTCCAACGAAAATACTATTGTATTAACAATATCGCATTCAATACAATATATTCACTAAAGTTTAAACAATGAAAAAATGAAATTTCTAATTTTAAACTAAAATAATTTATTTAACTTTTGGCAACTTAAAGAATCGAAATATTGAAAAACAAATACAATTGTAATTTTGAATTTCTAATAAAATGCATCATTGTAACATACAATATTTACAGATTTGCTATTTACTTTTATAATGTCCAGTAAAATAAACAATGAATTTATCAGTTAAACATTAAAAGCACATTTAGAAGATACCTTCATTTAATAAAAATTATTCGATGTCCCACTATCCAAATAAAATTAAATAGTGTCATGCAAATAAATTAACTTTTTTAATGAGGTGCGCAAGTTTTATATATTATGTTTAACTTTTGTTAGGAATATAATTTAGCAATGTATTATTGTCACTCAGATATTTTCTTTCGTGTCAGAACTCTATATTATATTATATCAAACTTTAGGATTTAAATTGGTTAAAACATTTCCAGCTCCCTGCAAGAATGAAAACTTTAATGTTTATTTCTGTGTTCAGTCATACATTTATAATGAATATTTTGTTAAACATTATGATACGTGTGGAAATTGTGAGTTGTATTGTTTTCTACCTGGTACTCGTACTACGCGTCTCGGGTATCTGTTTGTATATTGTATTCATTAAAAATAACTATAAAATAATTGTTAGAAGTTAACTGTATAAGTTAAATCTTTTATCCATAACGCCGAACAATATTATGGTTTAAAATCGTAATCGTAATCACTGAATTATAATAATTATTTACGTCGGATAAGTCACTGTAATAAAGGTAAATATTATATTATATTGTGTACTCACATATTATTTAAGTATAGTTCTAAATGATTCTGCGTCTTTAATATTTTATTTAGCACAATATTTGACTGTTCACGAATCAACACTATTTGTCGATTGTGTACATCCATAAATTAAATTTGTTTTGGTATTAGTGTATTACGCGTTATTTTCAATTGACACTTTTATGAGTTTTCACTGTGTGTTGCGGTTTGATAGAAAATGTAATCCAATCTATACACTATAATATACAAGAAAGTGAAGAGTACTCTAAACATAGTACGATTTAATTTGATTATCAAGTGATTCCCAAGTGTTCTTATATGTAAAACTTTATAAATTTGTCGTTTACAAAGACATATTATGACTAAACATAATACAAGGTTCGTTTTTTGTACTTAATTTAAACTGTACACAGTTGATACTCTTATGGCTTAATTCAGTACTTGAATCACTCAGCATAAAGTAACTTCACATAACATTAAATTATACATGAAAATCAGGTCAATATAAAAAATCAATTCAAAAACGAATTAAGGTAAATGGTAATAGAATATCTGACGATGATTAATGAGAAAAAAAGAACCGAAGTCAGAGTATACCTAACCAAACAGTATCTAAAAATATTAATTAAATTTACCTCTATACTAAAATATGATACCTACATTAAGTGAATTACTTTTGATTAATGTGTGATGGATACAACTATGTACCATATTCATATTAATATTGTAGATTTATGGAAAAAAATAAATATATAATTTCTTTTACCACTATACCAATAATCGTGCGGATAAATAATAACATGTTGATTCCATTTGCATTTAACAATACCTTTTCATAAGTTGCCTCAATATCCTTATTATAACTTCAATTGTTTTTTCAGTACATCATCCTAACCATGAAATTATGATTTTTCTTTTAACCAGGGAAACTCGTCGATTGTCGGATATTAGATATGATATCCGTAACTGCGGTGGGCATATTGGGTACCTGCGTATTAAATACATATACCTACAACCCTACGCATAGGTATACTTAACATCTGACTGAATACTATTGAGCTGTAATAGATAGATTAATATATATATATATATAGCTGACAACCAAAAAATCGAAATCACCTATACTTCCAATAGGAATACAATTATATATATAATATATAATATAGTATACGGTCTATATAGATTTCGGGGGCGGCCATCCGGGCCGACTTGTACGGCCACCACAGCCAATCATCCACCCCTTTCGCGCTTACGAAATCTTATGCACTATGCATTTAATAGCAAAACCGTGTACACGTTCTAGCACGGTTGTAGCGGCACCATCGGCTTCCGGTCTAGAGCGGAACCGACGACGACGACGACCCGCGAATCAAACCGATTCAAACCGTCCCGCCACTGACGACCGCGTTCTTACTTCTGAGAAGTCGTAACCGAGTATTTAATAACCACTCTACCCGTTCATAATATTTATGTGCTTATTTATTATTGAAGTTATTAGCTTCCCCCATGATCTACGCAGAACACAATATTATAATTGAATAATAGGTATGGGTGGAATACTCCCTACTGTTCTATAAATAATATTGAAATTATAACTATATAATATTATATTATACCACAGTAACAGCCGTCCGAACTGTGAAGTCCATAATATGATTAAATTTGCATTATCGTTATTATTATTATTAACTCAGGGGCAGACTGGGCCTGTAAAAGCCTATTAACCTCCTATTATGTAGAAGGCCCCACATTCAGAAAATTTCAGAGGAGAAATTAGTATTTTTACCAAAGTAAACATAATTTAAAGTAACATAATTTCAACTGTAATCACATCAATAATAATATATTATCAAAGTGAATCGATTTATAGTAATTTAAAAAATTAGAAATTATTGTAAAATTCAGAAATTACAGTTGAAGATAATAATGATTTAAAATGTGCTATCCCTTAATTATGGCCCCTTGGCGCTTACTAATGAAGGGCCCCCCGTGCCCCCGTAGTACAAGGGCCTACTATCTTTCAGGACGGTAGGTCAGTGGACCAGCCCGCCCCTGAAATATAACCGACGACGACGACGACCCGCGACCCCGACTCAAACCTATTCAAATCTTGCCGCGATTGACGGCGTTCTTATTTCTCGGAAGACGCAATCGACGCATTTAATAACTACCCTCCTACTCTACGTCTCTACCGGTTCATAATATTTATGTGCTTGTTTATTATTGAAGTTATTAGCTTCTCCCGTGATCTACGCAGAACGTAATATTATAATTTAATAATAGGTGGGAATACTCTTCCTACTGTTCTATATAATATTGAAATTATAACTATATAATATATTATACCACAGTAGCAATCGTCCGAACTGTTAAGTCCATAATATGATTAAATTTGTATTATTATTATTATTATCGTCATTATTAGTGTTATTGCGAATTTGTTGTTTATGGCACGCTGAATGTTAAAATAGAAATTCGACAAATTTCTTTGTCAATAATATTCCAGTCGACAAAAATCATTCCCGTGTAAAATTTCAACCGTTTAGACATAGGTACATTGGAATTTATAACATTTATAAGTTATAAACTTATAACTATTGAAGTAATTTTCAAATGACAAACTTTAAATAAATTTTTATTCGTTAACTCTATGTGATTTATTAGGAATGCAATTCAATCCCGACTATTTGTATAAAGTGTTTAAGTTTTATTACTGTTTTAAAAAGGTTTATAGAGACGATAAAAACTGCATTTCCTTATTTGTGTTACCGATAAATTATACTTTATTTAAATGTATTTGATATGATTTATATTCTAATGCAATTTCAAATCGTACTTTTATTTTAATCTTATAAATATAATAAAATTACACTGCAATAATATGAACAATTTGTATCGATAAATCAATCCACGACCGTTATATCCAACTACAGCGTTGACATATTTAAAATAACTATTCTCTAATAAATCTCTAAATATAAACCAAGACAAAAATCCGGTATATTAATATTGCAATATTGCGCAAAGGATAATTAACAAGCCAGTTGAAATAATTTACTTCTTTATTCATATTAAAAATATTTTTTATAGATATAATTTGAATGTACCTAATTGTGTAATTAAATTTTTAATGAAGGTATACTAAGATATATTATATAATAAACCTACGTCCTACACATATGCGTTATATATCAATGAATAAAATACTTCGGTCTATTACTTCGAAGTAGGATACTGGATGATCCGTTTAACGTAAGACACTAATTATTATCTGTTTAAAATTGTTTCGATGACAACATGCATTTTTAATTGCTTATTCCATATAGCTTTTACAAAACCGTTGTTCTGTAAGAGGTAAAATTATTTAAAAAAATATTTTCAAAAACGTAAGTGTAATCTGAAATATCTATATTTAGCGTTTTATGTTTGATACATCATCCTCATTATTGTACCTATGTTGTATTTACATACTATATACTAATAATATAATGTAATCAATTATAGGGCATAATAAAACCCTGAATCCAAAGTAGGTACATTATTATATGTTATCCTTATTACTATATAATAAAATAGGTATATTATATTTACAAGCCTAGTGAAATGCACAAAAAAAAAAATCCTTAATCAAAATGTATAGAAAAAAAAAGGTTGAGGTTTCAAGTTAATTACTTGAAAATGATAAATTGTACAGACTCAACTATGTATAGGTACTCAAAATCCACTCACCTTTTTGCATCTAAACAAGGCGATGATGGTGATGAGATTTCCGGGCACGCCAACCATCATATACACCACACAGCATATACTAGCAAACGTTAGTAGGGCAGGCGAATACCCTTGAAACAGTTCTGTCTCCAATTCATTTTGCCAGTCGTGGATGTTAGCAACTTCCGACACATTTTCCTGCCGATAAACATCCAGCACACTTCGGTTTTTGTCTATTAGACCATTCTTTGTGTAAAACCAATGCATAGCCCAGTCTCTGATCATCGCGGTTATTTAAATCGAAGTCGTTAAGACATAACGTTTAGCGAACGATAAGCTTTCATGATAATACCTGTAAAAAAAACACACACACACACACAAACCAAACGTTATGAGACGAAAAAAACAATATTTACTAAAATCAAAAATATTGCAAGAACACTATATTTTTAAAAATATTCGAATAAAATATGTTCAATCATAAATATTATGCATTAAAAATGTAATTCTCTACAGTGATAAAATTATTTTGGATTAGAATAATATTATGAAGTACCTACAGTACCTATAATTCTCTGGTAAATTTGGTTGTCTTTTAAAAATAATTTTGTAAATCCTTGAACAAACCAATACCGACTTCCAATCAAGCTATAATATAATATCTACAAATTTAAAAAAAAATAAACGTATTAACAGTTTTTCAACTCGAATACTTAATGTTCTTACGGTACCTATATAGTTTGCACTACTCAAAATTTTGAAATCCTAAAAACTCATAACCAAATTAGAATCGATAAAGGAAAGATTATAAACCTTTCGGAAAAATATTACTGCATAAAAAAGTGGTTTCAAATATAAAAAAAATTAAAAACACGTTGTTAAACATTCAAAAAAGCTGAGGACTAACTGACCAATCTAAGAATCTAAAATGTTTGAAAAAAAATATTAACCCAATGCAAGTTATTATGTTTATATTGCATTTAATATTGCGTCTATTACCATTCACTATAATATCTATAGTGTATGTAGATTAGATATTATAGTAGGTATATACTTTAAAATAACAAAAATTATAATATGCTTGATTTCCAAAAAATAATTTTAAACATTGTGTACTTGCATTCAGAAAATGTTTTTAAATATGTACACATATATTTAGTAAATGAAATGAAAATGTAAATTGAAAGTTTTTGGCGGAACATGGTGCGAAAATGAGATACCTACCTATAGACGTATACACACAGTTACTAATGTATTTTAATTATGATTAAAATGTCCATCACTTTAAAAATAACTACTTTTTTTTAATGATCAAATAAAGTGCGAGTATCATCAGAAGAGTACACATACTACACATAAAATGCACATATTATACAATATAATATATACACATAATATTATGCACTTTGTCATAATTATTAATTTAACCGTAATAATTAATATTACGTGTTAGTAATGGTAAACGATATCCGTGACCAATAATAATATACATAGACTATAATGTCACGGATTTTGTGATCAAACAAAGTTCAAATAATTTAAACCAATATAAAATTCTAGGTAAGCCATCTGAAAATTGATTTTTTTCACTATTATCAACTGCAGTGTATCTCATTTACATTATATAATTAATTTTCATCACTACGCGCTGAATAATTTACATTTTACATACTGTACTAGGTATACATATTATTATACATAATATTAAAAACTATCTGTGCAAAAGCAAACCACAATAGATCTGCATCCGATATTATAATAAAATTGCATGGAATATTTTTTTTCAACGGAAAGATGAAAAAAATGCAACCCCGCAATCAAAAACATTATTATACGAGGGAAATGTAATTAACTACCTACGCGCATTTAATATTAAAATATTTAACACTCGCCAAGATATTACGGTGATAAATGGCAATGACAAGGTAGGTCATAATATAATTATTATTATATCAGAAAAATAAAATATGAAACTCAGATTCAATTTTCTTAACATAATAATATAAACCTACGCACATTGATTATTATTTTTGAGTTTGACAGACTACTGTGATACCATTATACCAATAAGTAATAACCGGTATTATATAATGGTATGGAAATGACGGATGTGGATTTGTTTTGATAGCAAACGTCTTTTGTACTGTATATAGCACTGCGTTGAAATCATAAAATCATTAAAATATCAAATTAAAAAATATAGAAAATGTAAATTACACATAATATACTGATTGAAACGTCATATTCTATATTATTATATTTTACGATTTTCGGATTTCTTATTTATGCAAACAAAACATTTTCGTTTAAAGTTGAAAATACTCTGTGTTTAAGAATAAATATATATATTTATTGTACATTGAGAACGAATAGACTTTCAAACTATGGCTGGTTAATAATTAGTAATTACTATATATTATTGTATAAAAGTCTCAAATTATGAGCCATGCTAAAAATCACCCTTAAAAATTATATTTTCAACTTTAAACAATTTGTATACCTGCTTTAAATGGGTTTTCTAATTTTCTATATTATATTCGAATGTAAGACGTATGTCAATTTAAAAAAGTTATATGCATATTATTTAAGATTTTTCGAAGATATTTTCGATGACATGATTTTAGAAATATTTTTGCAGCAGTACATCACTGTACTTATGCACCGTGATATTATTATATTATTACGGTTACTACGTTACGGTACATTGGAAGATATTTATATAAAATATACTCTACGTCCACCAATTATTTAGATCTGTTTGTATCAACTGCGAATGGTTCAACGTATACCTACCAATCGCATACGGAAAACTGTCGTCGTATTCGGTAGGTAATATAATATTTTATAGTAATTAATATTCGCATTTGTGTATTAATTTGGACATTTTTTAAATACCTACTGCGTCACAATAAAGAAGAAAATGCTTACTCACAGCCCACCGTTACACCGTGTCAGGGCCTCGGAGTCCCTCAATGAAATCGGCGAAGAATTGTTGGACGTTAGATTATTGTTATATAACCTAAAGTTGTGTTTTGTTGACGATTGTTAAAAGGCTTTTAGTTATTTTTATTACATCTCACAAAAGAATATAACAATTCAATTTAATTTTACATACTTTCTTATATAGGTATAAGTGCTATAAGCAATATTAGTTTGTTTTTTTTTAAATATACACTCAATCAATTTAATTTTACATAATTGTTCAACATAATATTATGTAAGATGTATAATTTTATACAGAGTAAAATTACTTCAAATCAAAATATATCATTTAGTTTCTTGTAGCTTAACGAATATAATACAATTAGTTTCCATTTTAGTAAGGATGATAGTATATTATTTATATCCTCGTATTAAATTATCAAGTATTCGAACTCAAATTACAAATTATTCAAAATCAAAACCTCATTAGCCAACCATATCTAAACTTTATAACAGCATTAAGCACAAAATGGTCAACATTTGTTTAAAAACTTTACCATAATATATAACTTAATGAAAATTAACCTGCTTTCGAAAATCTATGGGATGGTTATTCATTGTAACTAAATAAAAAACAAACTCAGTTTTATTAAAACCTAGTAGATCGTTATTCGTGATCTTTCGTGGATTTAAATAACTTTTTGAATTTTCTAATTATGCTGAAAGAAAATTACAAAAATTATTTGTTAAAAGAACCATCTGTGCCCAATTTTAGATAGGTACACAAAGCATCAAAACTCAGAGGTGATATAATATGAAATTTTTAGAGCACGTCTACTTCTATCCCAAATAGTGTATACAGATGTATAATGTTTTATTATTATAAAAAATACAAATCTTTGAAAAACTAAAAACAATATTACTTCCATTCTCCTCGAAGAATATATAAAATGACTCCAATACTGCATTGGAATATCTATAAAAAAAAAAATGCCATACGCGTGTAGCAGGTGATTTACTACGGGATTGATGATTTTTTTTCAAATTTAATATATTGAGACGTAATCCGCCAAAAAATTCCAATGCAATTTATTACTAATTATTATTCAAATTTATTCTATAGTATAGTTGAAATTGTAAAAATAAATCAAATCGTCTGATAATAATTCTTTAAAAAATACTCTATTGCTTGCCATTGACCAGTATAACTAATTTAAACTTCAATTTCATAGACTACGTCATTATCATTGTAATTCCATGTACATCATCACAAATAACTATCGTCATTCGACGTAAATTCCGTATTTATTTAATATCATATAAGTTAATAGAGTAACTAACAATGTAAGAATAAATCAACTTTGGTCAACTACATAAGAAATGTGTAAGTAACCGTTTGGAAATATTTATACAATTTTAAGGATCACAAGCTACACTTAAAATTAAAATATAGATCACCTGCTACACTTAAAACTAAAAGATAGATTATCTGCTACACTTACAATTACAATAAGTACCTAGATCATCTGTTACTGCACGCATGGCATAATTAAAATATATTTTAATGCATTATCTTGCAATTATGTCCTACTATTGGAAAATATAATTCATAATTCAATAACTTATACAGATTTACTTCGATAAAACCATGTATGACGACAAATAATTAAGAAATGCTAAGTTTACTCTTCTCTCACATATATAATAATTAACACACTTATTCTAATAATAAATCTACTGGTTTTGTGAATAAAATACTGAAAATAAATAGTTATGGATCTAAATTTAAGGAAATTTTAGTTCAAATTAATTTTTAATTTTATTCTTAATTTATAGTACAATCTACTCATTTTTGTTCTATATTATTTTTATCTTTTATATTTAAATTAATATTTCTTTTAACATTCTTTGAGGATTTTTTGATATTCAATATTTGATTTTTATACGTTTAGTTTATAATATACCAATTTTAAAATTTCAAAATATTACTGTGTATAAAATTTGATATGAATACAAACATAAATAATATAAAGCATAACAAAGAAATTAATTTCATTATTTGAAATAATTCAATATTGAACATTTCAATTTTAATTTATTAATTTCGTTTTTCATGAATTTAAAAAATAATATATTTTGTGTACAAATGTGAAATTTAATATTACGAAATGAGATTTTATTTTATCCAATACTTGACAGAGATAGAGCTAATAAGAACAATTTAAAATCAAAGTAAAATAATACCTTTCATCTGAATATTATACAATACCTAACGTCTCGTATGACATTACCACAATATTTTTACAGCCTTGTGTGTATAATTTAAGTAAAGTAGATGTATTAAAATAATTAACCTTAGTTTATTTATTATTAGACATTGTATTATTAAAATTGTTAAGATACAATTTAAAAAAAAACCTTTATAATACAGTTTTGCAATTTTAATAATTTAGTAAATATATTAAAAATAGGTATTATAAATTATGTCACAATTTATTTATTGCCTAATAATATTTAATTTTACAACTTCGGGATCGTCATAGGTGTTGTTTAAATATAACCGTAATAAAATAAAGATAAATCATGGCATTAAATTTTTATGCAAACATATTTCAGAAAATTTAATATGGTAAACAATTATTTACAGATAGAAATCAAAATCGTTTGATAATTTAACCATAAATTCTTATAACATGCATAATGGAGCTATTGACTTACGTCGTGGGACTCATGAGAGGTATATTAAATTGTATTGCACTTATGAAAATTTATTCTATTTTAGATTCAGTAAATGTTGCAGATAGAATACAAAATAATGTATGACTTTTCATGAAAAGTTTAATTATAATATTAAAACAATTATCGTAATAATTTAATATGAGAACAGTACCAAGGTAAAACATCGCGATTGATGTACAAGTTTTTAAGACAGAGCCTCGGCGAATGACGTTTGAACCTCGACGGCTGCGGCGTGACTACCATGTGGTCGTAGGGATTGCTCGACGTTTTCTGTGACAGAGGGCAAAGACCCCCCTACCGGCAAATGTGGAGTTTGCGCACCCCAATAACGGCCGCCGAGCACACATACTACGGAGTGTTAGTGGAGTAAAAACGACGTGAATGGTCTGCTGAAAAAAATAAGAAAACAAAAAAGTTAGAGTGATTTATGTCGATATATCTTATTTATTACCTATATATATTATAAACGAGAGCATCTATGATAATGTCTTCATTTAATCAACGTTTAGTAATGCTAAAAATAATACTTACTTATTCGTATAAAACGACCGTCTCTGCAAGTTATTTAAACCTTAATTTCATAATCAACCTTAAGTTATTGACACACAACACTATATATAACAGTGATAAATTGTTCTTCGACTATACAACCAATTGATAATTATAGCACGTCTGTAGTAAGATTATTATTGAGGACAACCATCTATATATTAAGACTAAAGACATTTTTTTTTTTTTTAATAGAAGCATTCAAATGTTTTACAATTTATTATTTTATCGTTTAATTCGTAACTATTTCAAATATTTTAGTTGTGTCAAAATATTAGATGAATCTTAAATGTTAATAGGCATGGCTTAAGGGCGCGCTACACCCGCATGCGTTCTCAGCTCTGTCTTACAAACGCATAACGTAGCAAATTGTACGCTCAGCAGGTCACGTTTAGCTCTGTTGGTTTGAAAATTAGAGAGAATTTACCTCTTATAGAATTTAAAGGTAAGATTATTATATTATAGCGAACCTCAGAGGTTTATTTTTAGATTTTAATTTTAAAGCAAGTTATGAGTGTTTTAAAATTGTAAACTGTTTGTGCGTACAATTTTCCATATTATGAGTTTGTAAGATAGAGAGAAGGCATGCGGGTGTAGCGCCCTCTTAAGGATAATTCTCAAGTGATTAAATATGTAAAACGTAAAATACTAGAAAAACATTTTATCCTGAATATTTCCACGGAAAAAGCAATAAGATAATATTATTCGATAAAACTGTATTTGAATAAAATATACTACAATATATTGTTGAAATTAATAAATCTTTGTATAGGTACTCAAACATCCCGAAAACAGTAAATTTATTAATATAATCAGCTGCTTATTATAATAATTACCAATTGATTCATATCGAATTATTTATCAAGATTTTATAAATCATAAAAAATGTATTTGAGAAAATCTTAAATTATTTTTAAAAAATATTCTTATCAATAACGCACTGTTGTAAAAATTGTAATTTTAAAATAAATATTGATTGAAGTATATGGTAGTATCCCGAAACTAAAATATCAACATATTTATTAGAAACAGACGACAGACTATTAAATAAACCCCATAATAGTATTAAACATAAAAATATAATACTTTAATTGTACAAAGAGCATAGATTGTAAGTTTTTGAAATCACAATCTCTGATTTTAAATATTTAATGGTAAGGTAGGTGTATACATTATTGAACAACTCATAATAACATCACAAGATCACCTTATTAGCACCAAATGTATGATTGAATTATCAAAAACATAAATAGTAGAAACTTTAAACATTTCACTATTACCTTCCTATACACAATGACATTTTTCAAATATTTGAAAAAACTAATTTATTTATAGATATTTTGGCTTTTATTTTTTTTTGTAATAGAATGTTGGATATTGGTTTATTTTCAAAATAGCCTTAGAATTGAACTCAAAATGTCTCATAAGTTGTTTTTCTAGCAATTTAATTATATCAAAAATATATAAGTAAGCACAATTTTTGTTTATAGGCATTTAAAGTTCAAATTGATGGTGCAGGAAAGAAATAAACAATAAATCCCTGCTAAGAAACCATTATTTTAAATTCGAGTTAGTGCTATTTAACGGTATCATTTTCAAAATTGTTCAAAGCTCAGTAAAAAGTTACTTGGAGACTGGAGACCACTAACTTCACGTAGCTGAATTACTTGAAATTCGATTTTTCCACTAACTTTATACACCTAAACATTGGAAATAAACATTTATTTTTAATTCAAAAGTATTAAATGTTGAAAGTTGAAACTTATCGCCATTAGTTAATTTATTATTTTCTATACGCAATGCAATAATCAAAATATTTAAATTAATTTTAAACTAATAACACAACATTACCCCACCCACCCATTCACGCTATATGGTATTGTACACGGTAATGAGTCATTACCGTGTACAATATTACTAATGACCTTATAAGTTAATATTAAAATAAAGTATGATTTATTCTTATAGTTAATATTGTGTAATAATGTAATATAGGTATTTTGCTGGAAAACGATTGTTCAACTTACTATATTACTAATAGAAAAATTAATACAAGTAATTAATACTAAATTATAGTAGGTACCTACCTAATATAAATAAATTATGAATTATCTTGAGAAATAGAAGCTAACCAAAAACTCCACTGATAACAGTATTTCGAAGATTTATAATTCAATTCAAATTTAATACGCCTATCACACTGACTTCTAGTCATTGACGAAGTACCTACACTCAAAACGTACTGAACGCATTGCCTGGTTTTTTTAATTGACGATCCACAAAAATATTATTTAACGGTAAAAAGTAACATAAGTTTCAAACAATTTAAACCGAACCAAAGTAAATTGAGTTAGTATAGTTTTAAAACCTTCAAATTTTAAAACTGGGGTTACATAAATAATTAATGATGTCAAGGACAATGTTTTATTGTTATTAGAAACTCTTAATTTGTATGTATAAACAGTTTGAAGTATTGAGGATTTTTTGCGGTCTCAATTTCGAATTCAAAAGCAACTATCAAGCACAATAACGATCGAGGTAAATTTTTATTTTTTTAATAGGCAACAGCCTTTGCCCAAAACGATTTTTATTTGAATTCTACCTTGTTACATTATAGGTTCTAATTGAAATGTAATTACATATAATAATACACTATAGTCTATAAAGGCACATCACAGTGCACTATCTCAGTGATTATTCATAGTAAAATATTAATAACAAATGCCGATTTTTGGAGATATGTAATTTTATACTCTATTCTAAATAAGAATGACAACTTTTTTTCACGCACGCGGAATATTATGAAAACTTTGTGACAATGCAGTTCACTATATTATGTATCAGTGACGTAGACATGATTTCTGAAAGAGGGGGGATCAAAAAAATAAAACGACATAGCTAAATGTCGAAAATTGGAAAATCCCCCACCCTCTCAAAACTTTTTACTAAGGTAATAAAAAGCCAATGGGGGATCTGACTCCTATGTCCCTCCCCTCGTCTACGCCACTGCTATATGTATAGTGTATATACACCATGGTGTTTCAAGACGTAAAACTGTAGAACCACCGACAATATTGTCACTACGTTTTCATCATAAACTGCGTTTATCTTTCAGAAATATTTATATTTTTTCACTATTATTTGAAACATTTTAATAAGTTCCAATTATATTTAGAAAATAAGAGGGAAATAGATTAGTATCATATTAATTTAAGCATTTTTGGTGATTTGAACATTTCAAAATGTAATTTATCATTACATTTATATCCTTTGGGTACGATGTTTTGGCAATGGTGGGTTTTGCAACATTTGTACATCGTACATCTGACAGATCACAGACGACTACAGTATCACTGCAGGCGATGTGCATCTCTTGGGCACTCACACATATATTATACTATTACAAGGTAAACTTTTCCCCTCAAAATGTGTACTAAAAATCGTGGCATCAAATTTATAATTTTCAATCACAAAATCTGTGTTATAAGTTGCAACTTACACATTAATACATAACACTGCATATAAATTTAAAACTCTTACCATATTTTGATAATGATTATTATTACTATTATTATTATTATTATTACTATTATTATTATTATTATTATAATTATTAGTACCGCTATATATTTTATTATAATACTATGTGTTCAAGATTTTCTTTACTACTTGGTTGAGCGCTTAATATTTTTTTTTAGTGATCATAGATATCTAATAAAGTATGATCTTCTCGTTGCGCGTCGTCAAAACGTCCGGACACCATGTATGGTGTGGTGTATAACTGTATAAGTATATAGGTCGTAAATCGTAATGCATTCAAATTAATTAGTTTTACTATGAATCGAGAAAATATTAATAATATGGACTCCAGCACAAGCATCAACCATAAACTATAGGTGTGCAAAAAATATTTAGTATAATTACAAAGTACTTATAAAATTGTAATTTTTATATGGAATCGTAGTTTTTTTGCGAAATATTTATACAATTTATAATAAATATAAAATATAGTATATACAATATATACTTGACAAATAAATTGCACTGTTCAATAAACCCTTTAGTCCCTCAGACATAGATGAATTATATAAGCTATAACAAAGTTTGTGTATGTGACATACGTGAGAAAATCGTTTTCTAAGTCGACAGTGCGTAATTAATCGTATTAGGAGGTTCTGTGTAATTAACCTAGCTTCGCCGTCACTAAATAATTATGTTCTGGTTAAGTTTTGTTTTTGAAAACGATCAGCAGACATAAACACACTTATATAATAGTAAGTTAATGGTGAAAACAATTAGAATCAACTAGTCGAAAACATAATGCTATTGACTTTAAACCAACAACTATAAATTTATACTTAGTTAGGGATAATCAATTACAGTGAAATTAGTTTAACCAGCTAGGTACTTCACACAGGACAACTAAACGTTAAATGTGCCGAAAGTGACAGAAAACATATTACGGTCCATTTGTTATATTTTTTACTTATTTTATAGGTCTACTACCTAAAATAATAAAATAAATGGCCAAACACAAAATAATAGGTAAAACATTATGCTTTTTACTTACCAGTTACTTCATTGAGTTTTTATAATATTCTAATTATTGTACAAAAGTCAAAATATTTAATAAGTATAGTGATGTGTAAATATTACTAAATAGAGTACCTAGAACCTAGGAACCTACATTATACACTATATAATTTAAGTGAACACGGCACCGAACATATAAAATGTTTAATAAACTACAGTAGTAGTTGTAGTAGTTAAATAAAATATGAAAGGTACGTGTTATTATGGTCATAGAATGATTGATTTGAGCTGATATATAGACATAGGAATTTCACCTTTGACTAACTCAAAGTACTATTTCTACAATATTTAAGATCATAAATATTAATATACGTACACAATTATTGAAAAACTTTCTAACAAAATTTTTTTTAAGTGCGCAAAGAAGTCTGCTGTGCAGTTGAAGTCGAGTGTATCTCGTATTATTGACTAAGTCACTATAATGGGTGTGTTAAATTTGAATTCAATGATAAATAATTGCATACGAAAAACGGTTCTAACTTATATTACTATATGTCTATATAGGTATATTATATCATAATATATTTATATTGCACTATAGTAATTTATTTCACTATTAGTAAAACGGTTTAAATATTAAATAGGCAATAGCATACAATTGACTTAAAAAATGTTAAAATGCCATTACATATATAATAGTAAAATACTAGAACATGATAATACATGTATAAATGTCAAATCTCCACGAATGTTTTTGAATTACAACAAAATAACTATAATCGCTGTTCTTCGATTAATATCTGATTTCGTCAAAGCTCCAAAAGTCTATAAAAAATATTTTGTCAGTACATGTAATTTCAAGATTTTTGGGTTTCAGTAAGAATTACTCATGACTATCTTTATATTTCGTCCATAAGAAATGGTTGTGACTCCAGACTTATTTTTTTTTTTTAATTTCCAGTAAATAAACTTATGAAAAATCTTGTATTGAAATTTTAAATTTCATTGTTTGAGTTTTAAAAGCATCAACTAGATCTAATGTGTTACCGGAAACCACCCTTGAAGTTGAATACCGAATAATTTTTTCTTCGATAAGACATGTACAATACAATGTACAGATATTAAAGTAAAATAAAAAATAAGAAAACACCCATCAGTCATCATTGCAAAATCAATACATCCATCGCTCCGCTCATAATCTATAATCTAAAGTATTAAAACTACTAAAGCCTCAGAAAATCTTGAAAATAATACAATATTACCTTCTCAGTTTGTTTATAAAATAAAAAAAAATCTGATAAATGCAAAGGATATCCATAAATCATTATAGAGCTGAACAAATGTTAATAAATCATAAAATATTATGAGGTGACTCCTACTGCGAATAGAGTTCAACTATAATATTATAGGTATCATAATAGTATGCACTCAATCGGTGTTTGCAAATTATAAGGGAGAACGGTTTTTTAATAAATCCATTGGTTATTATTAAATGATGTGTAATATAATATTAAATCGAATATTGGCATATAGATATTGTTTTTCTCTGATAGCCTCCCTTCGGGCACCCGAAAAATCCATTTGTTTAAAAACCAGATAGTTAATGGTTTGTTTTTGAAATAAACACTGTTATTGTGCATTATAATAATATATTATATATATCATACAAATTATTATGGCCCGTTGACAACGTATAGTATGAATGGTATAACAATGGTAGGGGATATCCCTGTTGTATTTTACGTTGCGTCAACTGTATAATAATGTTGGATCACCGCAGTTTATCGCCTATTAGACTTAACTGCGTAAGTGATAGCTTAGTTTTTATGCCGTTTGCACATACGAAAAATTCAATGTTATGGTTCTGTAATGGATAAACCGTGTGAAAATAAGATTATTAGACAAAACCCGTTACAAGACGACAGTGAAAAAACCAAACTAAGGTTAGTGTTATAATTTTTATTCAAACACAATAAATTATTATTATTATTATCTATCATGTTCAATTATTTAAAAAAAAAAAATGTTTTATCTTTATTTTATACTATATCACATTATATTATATTATGTAAATGTAATATTTACATACGTGCACTTATAATTTGATATGACTAGATATAAGTGCAAAAAATCACTCGCAAAGACAACACGCCAACACTTTGTAAACCTACCAAAATTTAAATTAACTTATTTTTTTCTAAACGATGGGTTAATAATATTAAGCATAATAATTTTGAAAAAATCCACAGAAGTCCGTCTGCTGTATAGTGAGTGTCGAGGGCACTTCCTCGTTGAGTATAGGTCACTTTAATGAATGTATTAAATTTGAATTCAATACAGTTAGTCCATATTTCTAAGAATATTATTATTGCTATTAATAATTATTATAATATTACAATTATGAACTAAGTCAATACTAAAACGTACCGCGTACTTATTCCGTAGAACGGTGTGAATGGGTTCTTGGTATAAATACATAACTAGAAATTAAGCTAAATATTTGAACATTTCATAGTGTATAGTAAATAATAATATACAATTCACTATGAATTATAATTAATTACAACAAAAAACTAAAACTTTTATTTTTATAAATTCAAATATCCAATGTCTGTAAGATTAACTTATGAGTTATAAGGAACCTTGCTTCAAATTTTTAAGCCATAGCTATGAAAATGGAAAATGTTATAAATTGTTAACTACATAATAATTTGCAAATTATCGTGATTTTTATGAACTTTAATGCTTTAAAAAAAATTTGAGAAAGTCTATTTTTTATATTTATTTACTGGGGTACAAGCAACTTATGAAAAACCTTTTATAAATTCTCAAATTTTTTGCTAAAAACAAAAATGTTACATACATAAATTGAATATAACCTAAAAAAGTAAAAAATGTTGAATGGCATGTGCGCAAAAAGATGCAAAATACTTTTTAACTTAAATCAGAAGTATCCACCTCGGCTCCCTCCTTTCATTTGAAGGTGGTCGTATCGGCTCCAACCCAATGCCACTGGTATGGACGTCCCAATCAACAACATTTTCCTTCACATGTACAGGCTGAGAACTGGTTAAAGTGATAGGAAATTCTCTGTAGGCCTGGTTAAAAATATTGTTGGCGTTCAAAATAAAAAAAATTGTGTTGACTTTTAAAAAATAGTGTCAATACTTCAAAAAATGAGTTTACTTGAAAAAAAAATTAAAAAACTTGTGGTTTGAACCTGAAGGAAACTTTTTTTATATACTTCTTTCCGGTAATTTTTCCTTGTTTAAATTGACCAATACATTTCCGAATAACACTACTAATGTTTTGCTGGTTTTTAGTTTTTTTCCTAATATTCCTGCCGCGGAGCTTTATACGTGTAAGCCTTCAAAATTTCCATGAAATTGAAAATATTACGATGAGCAAACCTGAACTTCACATTACATTTTGCGTGGAAAGATTCGCAGCATTTCGTGGTGTGATCGCCTGTACTCTACATATCAACCCACTTGTCCAGGGGAAAGTGTGAGTCATCTAAGTAATTGGCACAAATGTAGACAAAAAGTACAGTGAGTGTCATGTTACCTTCTGGTTTTAGAGCAAACAAGTCGTCTACACAACAACTCACAACATGATACGGCATCAACCTGATAATATTTTATAATTTTAAATGACTAACAATATCAGGGCCGTGTTAGCGCATAGGCACTACATAGGTAGACACTGTGCCTAGGGCCTGCGAATATTTTTAGTGCCTAAAATAATAAAATGTTTTTTTACAAGATTTTTTTCTAATATATTTTGTTTTGTTATAAGTTAATATGTACACACGTTAGCACAACAAGTAAAACGTCATGTATATACGAATTTACAGACAAAAATGATTACATTACTCGTATATTTACACAATTATTACACTCAATGTTCGTTATCGTAATTACTAATTAGTAATTACCTATAGAAATCAGATTGGATAAAAGATAAACCGGTGAAATGTCGCTCGCATATTGGATATAATAAGATCGATACTTAAATCATGTTTAAAAATTCCAATAAAATATCTGATGTAAAATTAAAGCCTCTACAATTATTCAATTTTGAATTAAAAGAATAGAACAAAATCGATTTTGTCAAAAACTTGTTTTGCGTAATAATACTCGTTTTTAAATTTTCCCTGAACGCCACCCTCAAGTTTGAACATTGTAGTATTATAACTATTCAAAGGTAATAACAGACACAATATCAGAAAAAACCATGCGTTGTAAAACCAATAACATTTATAAGAACCTGAAATTAAATATGTCTTTTTTTACAGACTATTTGAACCTTGGATGATTTAATGATTCAAAAATTGAATTTCTACATCTAGGTAGTAGGTACGCATAATACTTACATTAATATTTAATAAATCTTACTCGCAATTAACATGAACATATTAAATTGCTTTCGACTGTAACTTTTGAAAGTTTAATAATTGTTTAAAAATGTTATATACAAATAATGTCTATAAAAATATGTAAATCAATATTCTATTGTTAGCAACTGACAACTGATTATCTTTGGTTTCCCTATAGAAGACATTTTATATACATTTGTGGAATTATTGTACCTTATACCGATGGATTAATTGAATATTATTATTATTTTTTTTTTTTTTTAGTTCAACATTGTTCATGTCATGCTAACTATATTGCCAAATAAACTGGAAGTAGGTATACTGTAGCTTATTTCTATTAAAAGCCAAATTATATTATATTATAGATACTTATTGTAAAAAGAATATAAAATAAAATTGATACGTACCTACTACCTACCTACAATACTATAGGTACCTAAAATTGTAACACGTGTGATTTGGGAACATAAATGTGTATATTCTTAAAATGATTTAAACCTATACTACTTTTTCAAACATAGTTATATGTAGTATTGTTTATTATAATTTTTAAAATAAAATATAAATTCATTTAAAAATGTATTCCTGTTTATTACATTAGCACATATTATTGTTGTTGTTCCTTAAATACAAAAAAAAAAAGTTTTTGAACAAATATTATTTATGTAAATGAAAAAAGTTTAACTTAATCCATGTTGTGTTTGTTAGGTTCGACTAAAAGATTAATATTAATATGTCAAAAATACACAAACATTATTTTATATGAGACTTAATTATTTATTAATCATTGTCATTATATTTTATCAAATACCTACTTTAATAAAATTAAGACCGTTTCTCGACAATATCATGTCCTCTATATGTCATCCGCCATAAATAATATATGTGTGTGTGTGTTGTGTGTATAATATCCCTTTACATAATATTTTTCCCACATTGAGTTTGTCACCTCTGCGCTACTCCTCACTGTCCAAAGTAAGTGAACCCATCAACAAATTAACGAGACACCCTAACCTATTTCATAACCTACTTTATTCATGGATGAACCTTTATAATTGACTAAAATAAAAACAGTGGTTCGAAAAATTATATTAACAGTAGCTCTACAACTTTAAGTTTAAAATGTATAAGTTTCCATGATCGTTTTAACTATAATTATAAACCATTGTAAAATTATTGTAATTTATCATTAAAATCGTATATTACAATATAGTATATAAACTATAATTATAATACATTGTGATTTTTTAGTTTCTAAAATGTTTATGATGACATGATAATCACAAAATAAATGTAAAACACGGAATACCTACCTCTATATATAAATATTACAACTTATTAATCAAAACAATAATATATATATAATTCGTAATAAATAAGTAATGAATATTTTTTATACAAAATTTTAATATGGTAAAATTATTTATCAAAATTCAAATTTCAACTACCGGCTGAATTTTAATGCACCTACCTTTAAACATATTTCTTATTGATTTACATTTTATTGCATTTTAATATGTTTGACAAATTGAGGAAAAATTGTAAAGCCACTCTATTAAGTATTGTTTTTTAGCATGCGATAATAATTACTTAAAGATATTTAAATGGAACATAAAATATTTATAGGTACATATTTCCCTGTGAACTGTGGTGCGCCCAAAACTGTGACCGGTTCAATATGTGGGGAGAATTGTTTTTTTTACGTATAGACCCCTCCTAATTGTCTTATTGAAAACTGAACATTGCCCGCATGTTTAAACGTCGATTAAAACTGATGAAATAAATGGCTATTAAAGATCATTTCTGGTGTCGAGCATGTTCACACATAGCTGAAATGTGGACATAACAGTGTGAACGTTTGTACCTAAATGTCTATAAAATGTTTATCAAAAGTCCGTCAAAATTGTCTTATTCAAATGTGAACGTGTATAATTTATTAAAAATTCGGAATACTTTACAAGCTACATTAAATCATGTAAGTAATTTACTCGGTAAAATAATATAACAATATAATATATAATAATTGACGTACAATAATATATAATAGCATACGTCATTATGTATTCGCATGCACAATAACCAAACGTATATTGTTGTATTAAATATTAATCAATACAACATAACTAAATAAATACATTTGTATAGGCTTACACAATTTTAAAACGTAGATTTAAAACATACCACTTTTAGTTATAAATAATACCCGTGCACAAGGCATTTTTCACATGTAGTAGGTAAATCAAAAGATTTTATCACAAAAAGATTATTATTTATTATATTTTTTTTTATTCGAAATCCACCGACTTTTGATTTTCAAATAAAAATCCATATTTTTCAGTGTTATGTATTGTGCGACTGTGATTTAAATTATTGGTGTTTCGTTACTTAATTCTTAACGAAAATTATATATTACGTATAGTACTGCTAGTACAAGGCTAGGTCCTAATATATTAATTTTCCTATAATAAACAACTGTAAGTATCAATTATTTGAATGCATAACTTAAAATAGAAAGGCAACTCCGATCAGAATCGTTTTTTATAATGAAAAAAATTAATATTATAAACCACTGTCCTATATAGTGAATTAATAGCGAAACAATTTGATCATCTATCATACAGTACTTACTTGATTCTAAAGTCTATTTTTAATATTCCGCTTACAATTTATTTTTATCATAAACTAAATATTACTATAAGAGTTTTATGCTGTCTAAAATTAATATAGGTTTTGGTCCACAATTAAAAGATAGTTTCGTTGTTCTAATGTAAATACCTGTATGATATTGCAAATATTGGTTCACTTTACTTATATACTTACTTAATTATTATCAATTGAAAGAAAATAAACAATAATATTAATTAACAGTTTTTATTTTTATGGCAAATTAATGATAGGTAAATACTACAAATACTAAGTAGATAGCATTGTATTGGGCTAAAAAAAACAGGTGTCCCGTAAATTCGTCGCGTGACAATATTAATTTATCGTGATGAAGTTCATCGTGATAACTTTTCTCCTGAGTCGTGACTCACACAACTTTAGTTTATTATTTTATTAAAAATAATAATTAATAAACCAGAATTCTTCGCTCTACTATATTAATAAATAATAGTACCTACACTAAATTAAATACTAAAATACTAACAATTGTTATTTTATTAACTGATAAATACAACTGATTATACAAACATGCCAATAGTGCATTGTACATATTGAAAATTATTTAGGTTGTAAATCGTATATGATTGACTTTTAAAAGACTTCATCTAATGCAACAAAAACAGTTTTTCCGCGATGGAGTTTTTCTGATGACAATGTTTGGAGTAGAGAAAATACTTCAATATTCAACGAAAATGGAGGTCTCGAGTTTGTTCTAGTTAGTACTAGGGAGTCAGAAGTTGGAAACTCCGTGTATTTTTCTTAATACTTTAGGAAAAACTAACAAAAAAACTGGAATATTTATGAGACATCAGTTTTTGACGACATCGATTTCGTTTTTATTTTGATATAATTTGGAAAGGAATAACCGTAAGGACGTGAAATTGTCTACACATTTATTTTATCATTTCCTATAGATTGGCTTTTTTATAGTCTTTATAGATGTATCGTCAATATTTTCAAGTTGTTTACAATTTATGTTGATAAAAATGTTGTATTTCAGTCAAACAGCTTGACAATTTAATACATGGTCGTTATTCTTATAGAAGTTAAAAATATCGTACATACCTATGCATTGACACAATTTTTTTTAAGTGTTTAAAGTTTAATTTTTAAAAAAAATTGGATACTCAAACAAAAAGTAACGATTTTAGTTTTTTTGTTGTAATTTAAAAACATAAAACTTAGAGACTTAAAACATTTTGTCATCAGATATATTATTATTTTCTACACAATAAATTTTCAAAATATTTAGATTAATTTAAGATATCTCGAATAGATTTATACGGTAAGTCGGTATTAAGATATAATATAATACAGGGTGTTGCACGATAAATGTGTCAAACTTCTAGAGGTGTTTCTACACCTCAAATGGAACAAAAAAAGTCTTTTTGACCCCTGTCTTAAAAAATAATTGTTGTGAGATAAACCTGAAATTTTTTAAAATTATAAAAAACGTGTGTTATTTTTTACCCAAAAAATCAGGTGGGAACCTTGTAAGATATGTTTTCCTAATCCCAATTTTATGAGATTTTCATCAATGTATTCAAATTAATTGTAGTACCTACGGTTTAGCAGATATGAACATTATTATGAATCAAAGTATTGCGTTTAACCAAAAAAAACACAAACATGGAAATTATAACCCTTATTGTTGATAATTTGACTATGGTCATAAGGACTTTTTTTGTTCAATTTGAGGTGTAGAAACACCTCTAGCAGTTTGACACATTTATCGTGCAACACCCTGTATAAATGCAAAAGCTTACCCATAATAAGTCAAACATCACATTTTTCAAGTAGAAAAGTAAATAATTAATAGTAATATGAATGCATTATAAAATAGCCTTAAAAATTAGGCTAACACATAACCCCGACAAGGTGTTTCCGTTACTTAAAATCGTTTTTTGTAGGTACCTATTATACAAAAATTATTACAATGTACACCCACTCAATATTTTTTTGTAATAAACGATGAACTAAATTGATGATGAAATTATCCATGATATAAATTGTCCAATGATAAATATGATACGATGAATTGACGCGCGTGCAACATTTATCACTAATCGAAATTCAATAATTTCAGATAATTACTATACATTTGAAAGTTTTCAATATTTTCATAAAAATAGAAGATTATTAAAAGCAAAAGTCGATTTTATTTGACTAAAATGTACTTACATTAATGTTTTAATTTAAATTTAAATTTTAGAAATCCTTTTAGTGCCTATCGTAACCTAACCTAACCTATACCTACGCCTATATCCAACAAATGTAATTTTAAAATGTACCAGGATCTTTTTTATAACAATTATTATTGTTATTAAAAAAAAACAGTATTGTATTTTCTTATGACTTGGTAAAAATTGTGGATTGTAAATAAAAAATACATAATAGGTATATCAGTTAACTATTGTCCTAAGAAATAATATAACTTCATTTTTGTTTTAGTTTGAAAATTATGAAAATCATATATATTTTTATTCAGTACTTCATTAAGTGATTATAATTAATTACAATGTCAAGCTCAAACCAATCAATGGGATTCGAACCGTCAGTATATATTCACTATTGTTATTCACTAGTCACTACCATCATCGTGTACACAATTATTAGGTATATTTTTTCAGATGGCTAAAAGAGAATCAAACAATTAGGTACGCAGCGGCGTTCATAACGTTGCTTATAATGTGTATTGGAATCGTAGGTAATAGTTTGACTATATTAGTAATACTAAAAAGTCCACGGATTCGAAATGTAGCTTCTGCATTTATTATCAGGTAATATATGAAAATTAATAACTATCGATTAATAATATATGGGTTTTTATCATTAAAGAATAATTCAGTCAATTCAGAAGCAAAATAGTTTATTAGGAAATATAGTACATAAAGTACCTATAAACCAGTATTATAGTACTATACCAAACCAGAATCTTCAGACAAAATAAATAATAGTGTACAAAATGTATTATAATATATTATATTATTATTAAAAATACAAAATTTGTTTTTGTGCAAGAACTTAAAATACAAATAAAAAATAGCTTTTTTAATTTCTACAGCCTAGGTGCAGCTGATTTGTTATTCTGCATAGCCGTATTGCCATTCAATGCTTCAAGATTCTTAAATATTAATTGGGTACAATACCCAATACTATGTTCAATGGTACCATTTTTCCAATACGGAAATATCGGTATATCACTGCTATTTATTACTATGATAACCATAAATAGGTAAGTAAATTAGTATTAGGCATATATTAACACCTAAATGTTGATTATTTTAAATTTAATAAGTTTTTACTTAGGTATGTAAGATAATTTTTTTAACCATTTGTTCAATATAAACTAATGCAAGCAATTTTATATTTTTATAAATAATAAAATATTTTATCATTTATTTAAGTATATTTAAAGTCCTAATAAAAAGTGCTATGTATTAAACTATGTATAAAAATACTTTAATAATTAATACTATCACCCAATGAAATATATTACACGTAAAATTGTATAAAAAAAAAGTTAGATTAAACCTTTAAACTATTTATTGTTAACACAAACTAATTTTTGACAAGTCAACTACCATTCCTATTAGTTTTTTTAATGAACTTTTAGGTAAGATTGATGTAATAATTGTTAACATTACCGATTTACATTTAATTATAATTATTAGTACAATTGATTTATTCATGCAAAGATTTTAAATAATCTAGACAATATGTAAAAGTACATTATACATAAACTCAATGTTGACACTCACCTGTGTGGTATGACTTAATATGAGTTATGACTTATGACTATAGGTTAGCATTAAAAAAAACCACTTTAAGCGGATATCTGTTTGCTATAAATTATTGTGTGAATAAGAATATTAAAAAAAATTGAAGTTACACAAGAATAATTCAATTAATAAGCAAACAAATTAAAATGAGATTAATCTAAATTTACGGAGTTACTGGCCGAATTGCTCAATCAGGACCCCAAATATATCTCCACCGCCATCAAATTCACCATTACTATCAAATTACTCAACCAAAATGAATATCTCATTAAGTCATAATTGTACTGTTAACCGTTTAACGTTTTTTTTTTTAATCTTATACAATTAAATATAACATGTAAATCAACCTCAATGGTCACGATACCAAAGATTATCTTTGAAAAGAAATTGTAAATTCACTTCCATCAAAAGAAACAAAACAGAAAAAAATAATTATGTAGAATTTAAGAAAAAAATTAAATGACTTATATTATTTTAAATTAAATAACGGAATTATTTTTAGTACATTTTTTTACGATGGTTTTTATTTAGCAAAAATGGAAATAAATTAGTATAATATATTGGTTTAGGTACATATTATCAATAGAATTACTTCAATTCATAATAATTGAATGAAATAAATGAGTCGAACAATTTGAATATTCTCGATCAGAAACGTTATAGCTCTCGTTCTCGGGAATTGGAATATTGGAGGTTAGATTAGTTGTGACCCAGATGATAAAGCCAGTAAGAAACAATATTCTGGATAATGATACGGGCCGATGACAAAATGTTTGCGTTACTGGGGTGCGGGAATGTTATATGATCGCTAAGGGACGGGTGATAATAACTATAATAAAATACAACGTGGCAAAAGGTTGCTCACATCGAATTCGAAAGCTCAGGATACGTGGGTAGACGATACAGATAAAGACAGAATCACTAATATAATCTAAGACTGACAGTATAATACATAATATACAAATTTTGTAGCAATATTGAACTATACCTAAAAGCAATGGTGGCATATATGAATAAACGTGCAAGTACTAGAAACAGACAATTATAGCCATTGTTAACAACAAGAAATTTTAATTAATCGAGATCATATGTGGAGACAAATATAGTTTAATATCTTTTGAATACCTATTACACTAAATTATTTTAATAATTAATATAATATATCATATGAATTTTTAAGAAATATTAAAAATTTCAAATAACATTGTAATTTATATTTAATATAACTGAGATTTAGTTTGCACCTAACAATTGATATACTAAAAATTACTGTATGATTTTTTTAAAGCAATACTCATTATCTCAAAACGTATTAATATTTATGAAAGTATTATTTTCATATTATTTCAATTCAAAAACTAACGATATTTTTGGAAAAAACTTATATTAAACTTATAAATTAAATAGGTAGTTACTAATATTTAAAGTGTATATGAGTGGAGTAGGTAGTGGAATAACATTTTGCGATGTACCCCTAGCTGCGTGTCACTCCACTCATAAAAATGTTAAATACTTATTAATTATAAATAATTAACAGCTCTTTTTAAATTCAATGTTTATCAATCAAAATTCTTTGAAAATATTATATTCGGAGTATAGAATTAAAAATATAATGTTATCATTCAAAAAAATTAAAACTTAAAAAATGATAGGATAATAGTCCAGGGATTGAAACCGGTTTCAAAACTCATTTCAGATACCGGTATAAACCGTGGGAGATGGTAAACTGCAGAAAAATTAACCTTTTTCTAAAATTGTAAATTTGTATGTAAACTGCGACAAACAATAATTTAACATTATACAATCTACGACAAAACTGATAAGATACATTATATACAAACTGCACCAATTTATTTTATATAGGTATCTATATAAAATATATATACGTTTATACATCTACATGTATTAACCTATGTGTGATTATTTAAATATAATTATGTATTTTTGTTGTTTAAGACCAATTTGTCCCTGCATATTTATATTTTATATTTTGAGAATTCCCATATTTTATAATCACTGTTTAACACTACTAATATATTGTTGTAAATTCTATGTTGAATTAAATATCTTAAACTACCTCTACTGACATCTAACTCACTAGTAAGTACTAAGTATACACTTAAAAAATACATTTGGACAGAGTTGGGCATTAACTAGTTAGTTTATTTTTTAATCGACTTATGAACTTAACTAGTTTAATTTACAGTTGAAGTAACTTAGCTTTTCTCAGTTGATTTTAAAAAATCCATCAAGTTAAAAACATTTTTAAATTTTTCGTTTATACGTAAATATTAATGTCAGTATAAAAAAAAAATAATCCAATACAAAAACACAAACATTTCTGTTCTTTTTCTTGATAACATAATTTTGTGTAAATTCATATATATTATTAAGTTGTAAATTATATATATTATGCGAGTTGCAATTATAAATGTTTTTTAAAAAATTAATCATTTTAAATTATAAATTGACAATTGTTATGTTTTAATGTTATATAACTTTATATATAATATTTTAATGTTATATAAAATCGAAACCAAAACCGAAACCGAATTTTTTTCAATCAATATCAAGCCTTAGATAATAAAAAATAAAGGAAAATTGTTTTACTTCAAGTATGTTGTTTTTTAATTAATAAAATTAAAAAAATATATTTTTACAAAAGTAAAAATATGGTTCGAGATAATAAGTATTTACTGCTAAAATAATTCAATCCGTATAAGTTGCAAACTAAATTTTAGTTATTACACTTGTTGCTTAGTATGCATTCAATAAAAAAATATTTAATTTAGGTATATAATGATCGTTCATTCAAGCTTATATAGTATAGTATATCGTCCAATATGGATAACTTCCATGATAATACTTTGTATAATTATTTCGTTTGGCATGCTGGTACCTACTCTTTTAGGTAAATGGGGTATGTATTTGAAAATATTATAAATTGCCTACCTAAATTGTAATATTTTATAATTATATTTTTTTAAGGTAAATTTGAAAATGATCCAAAATTGGGTTCATGTTCAATAATATCAGATGAATCTGGTCGATCTTCGAAATTTGCCCTTTTCATCACTGGGTTCATCATACCGTGTATTGTAATTGTTTGCTGTTATACTAGTATATTTTGGGTTGTCCGTAAGTAAGTAAATTCAAATATAAATTAACTTTTATACAATAAACCAAAACAAAGGTTGTTCAATTTATTGTCTTTATACTATGAGATAAGATAATGCATAAAAAAAAAATACCTAGAAATTTTTGTTGTAGGTAATGCTATTTATATGACTAATGTATTTCAATTTCATCTTGTTGTGTACTTGTGTCACAGCTAAATAATTTTAAAACTTTGAACATTTCGTATAAATGAATGATCCTATTAAGAATATATTACTACCAATATTAGATATATTATATTAGTATTAAATATTAAATATTAATATAATAATATGTAACCTTTATTATTTTATCAAGCTATACCTAATGCTTAAAACAGTAAATATATTTTTTTTTAATACATTTTCGTATTTATAAACAAATACAAATCCAAGCAAACTTTAATTAATATTTATTCACAGGTCAGAACAAAGAATGCGAAGACATCAATTATCCACCCAAAGTGATCCAACAGTAACAAATATGCAGTCAATAAAAAGAAAACTTAGTGAATGGAGGATAACTAAAATGGTATTGGCTATATTTTTATCATTTGTACTTTGCTATTTACCAATTACAATCACAAAAACCTCAGATCCAGATGTCCAATACCCAGGTAAATAGTTACAAACAAAATACATAATATAATATAAATTTGATTGCAAAATAATTTCGTGTACTTGCTTCGATTTTCTGTTCGCTCTACCGCAATCTTAATTGGAACTATATAAAATTATATTTATCCTATATTTATATCGTTGTAGTTTGTACCACAGTGAATAATATAAAACATATTTTTAAATTATTTTACGAATATAAATATAAATCTATGAAATTTCTATGAGTATAATACCTATATAATATACTATACAGGGTGTAACAGAAAGAACTGATCAAATAAAAAAAAAATTGATGCTACTTAAGCGTATGACAAAAATTGCTAAATTAATGTGATTAGTAAATAGTTTAAAAAATATACCCATGTTAGCAAATTTCCAAAAATAATATTTTTAAAAAAGTTATTGCGAACCAAATTAATTTAATCAAAAAAATATTGATATTTAAAAACATTCTAAAAAATAAACTTCTTGATTTAGATAAATGTTTTTACCATCCAAATCTTTCTTTTAATCAGATTCACAAATTGGCCATTTTGAATTTATTCAAAAAAATTTTAATTAAATTTAAATTTTTTTATTTTTAGTACCTATTGAAAAATAAAAATATATTTTTTTATTACACGTGTAGTACAAGTAGCTATAAATTATATAAAAAAATTTTTTTTAAATATTGATTAAAACAAAAGTTATACCAAAATTCAACTTAATCTGTTTCATATATGTCTATTTAAGTATCTTATAAGTATATTAAACATACGTCATACAATATTGATAAAAGATTTCAATAGATGCGTGTTTAGACTTTTAGTGGCTACTTATATACACAATTATGCAACTTATAGGTTTAATGCAACAATACTTAGGTCAAGAATGATCAAATTAAATAAAGTAAAATTAAGTTTTAGTTGCATTATTATTTTGTGTGGAGGTATAAGTAATAATTAGGTATGTTCAGTAGTGAGGCGTGAGGTTTTTGGTTGGGGAGACACGGGAAAAAAATGGCACTAATACGCTTAGACTCCCCCCCCCCCTTTTTAAGAAATAAATGTTCAAAAACTTAAAACAAACTGAAATATTATATTAAATAAATTAAAACGTTACACCTTCCTTAAAATGATAATTTGAAATAGGTACCTACATAATAACAAATGTACACATTTTTTTCGTATGAGTAGTGTTAATGATTCCATCGTTCAAAATGGCATTAATTAAATCATCAGCCATGGCCCACGAGGATAAATTACAAATTACAATATAAAACAATAAAATATTAAGAAACACATACGACGTACCTATCACGAGGCGACGTCTATAACAAATATTGAGTACTGAGGTAATTACGAACGGCGAGACACGTCTCATAGCGTAGACAGTAAACCCCACTCACATTAGCATTCCCCCTCTACCCGCACATCCTTAATTGCGAGATATACATCATAATATTAATTATAATATAAAATTAAATTCACATTTGTAAATAATATATAAATCAGAATAATTGTTTATTCGTCCCGTGTTCTAATTTCTAAGTATGGAGACGTTGTGTGTTTGTCTCCTATGACGCTTTGCCACTGGGTATATTACGTGTTTTTCAATACTCATACAGGGGTTAAAGTGGGGGGACCCAAGGAGACTCAGTCCCCCTACCTCTGACGGTGGTTAAAAAGAGTCCCCTTTAACAAGATAGGATTTTATACATTAGACATTATACATAAAATTATATACGGATTTAGGTTTCACCTTTAAAAATAGTATATATTAAATATTGTATTTCTGACTATTTCATATATTATATTTGTTTTTTTTAATAATCACTTACTAGGTGGGTAGGTACGACTTATTCGTGTAAATTTTTTACTACTGCTTCATGGATAAAATTTCAATAAACCCACCACCCATCATTAAAATAATTTTGTCATTCAAATAGGACAAAAAAAAAACCGGAGATGTTGATTTACTCTATTACATAGATGTCGAGTGTACCTATCTCATGTTTCTCGTTATTGAGTGGGTCACTGTAATGGATGTATTAAATTATAATTCAATGATAAATCATTATAATATACGAAATACAATTCTGAACGGAGACGGTCCATTATCCAATAGATATCTTATTAAATTCAATATAAGTGACTTACTTGGGGCACAAATTTCGTTTTGGCTTATTTCGCTATTACCTCTTTTGTTATCAGTATAAGATAATTTTTGAATCGGATAACTCATCAACACAACATTTGCAAAGTCCAGAACAATGTGGTAAATACACCTTGGTCCAGAACACATCAAAGTCGTTATAAGTTTCAGGGATCTTAACTATAATTCATATTTAAAAAGTAGATCTTTACTAACACCTTTAACAGCATAAAATCAACGACGATTTACTCGTGTAATAATTGACTTGATGTAAACATATTTATTCTCTACATCTTTATTAGAGATAAAAAAAAATCATCATCGTATGTCAAATATTTTTAAAGTTATCGATATTTTTTTTTGTTTTAAGCATAACTTGGGACACCATCTTTTTAATTCACCAGTTATTTTTATTCAATATAATTATGTTTCTTATCATAGGGTAATAGATGTACAAATTGTAATTTTTTTAATTTGACTTTATATTACCTAACTTACTTGTTTTAAGTTGAATATTCAAAATTACAATTTAGAAAATCTCATTTTTAGTTGTATCTATTAATTTATTTACCTAATACATGGTTATGAATTATATACAATTTTAATGACACATTCCTATGTTAAATGTTGTAAGGAAACACTTTTGTTCATGTACCTATTTTGGCCCAATTTCGACACAATAGGTTCAAAATGAGTTTTTCAGCAAAATTAAATAACTGCCCCAAAATACGCTCTTTCAAAGGTAACTTGGTACAACCACAAAAAAAAAAAATATAAAATCAGGAATTAAGTGTACAAATTTAAATTTAAATCCATATTAAAGTATAGACTAAGAGACAACTTTTGATATGCTTACTGGCCCCATACAATAATTATTAACTGAGATACCTATACATTGACAAAGTTCAAAACTACCCCATGTAAGTCACTTCTCGGTACTTTAATATTAAAAATAATCAAAATATAAATTAAACTGCATGTCTGTATCTAAAAATTATAATACTATGTATTTATATGCAAACCTAAATGGCTAAATATAATATTTTCTTTTTAATTTAGCTCTTCTCTTGATTGCATATATTATGGTTTACGCGTCAGCATGCGTCAATCCAATCATATACGTCATAATGAATAAACAGTACAGAAAAGCATTTGAATCAGTTCTAAGTGTTGGATGTTGTGAAAAAGCTACAAAACGAGTACCTGTTTTGAGATCCATATCGAAACGTCTACAGCCACACGGTAACTTGACATCATCAACTGGCATGCGAACAATAAGCCCGGGTTAAGGGAGAGTGCCTTAAGATATTGGATTGTTTTTAGGAGCTTCAAATCCTGCAATAGGTACATTTTCTTTTTAGTATCGCTTAAGATAAGAATTAAAAATCACTATTGAATTGATTTATAAGAAAATAGTTCTAAAAAACATAACATTTATATTACATATAGATGCTCTATTGTTGTTTGTTTCTTGAGATTTTATATTCATATTATTCATATTAATTTTATTTTAAACAAATTCATACAAATAAATTAAATTTAACTATTCCAAGTTTAAACTGTACTTCTGAAAAATTCAAAAAATACAATGAATTTATACTTGGTTAGGTTAGGTTCAAGACTGCTCTCTTGAGAATATTGGTAATATTTTATTGGTTATATTTTAAATCTTCATAATATGGAAAGAGAATTTTCGAAAAGAAAAAAGTAATTAAAATGGATATATGTATTCTGACTTGATATTTTTTAATATAATATTAATATTATGGATCATTTTTCACGTAGAGAGATCATGAAGTATCTTAATCCGGGCTTGCATGCAAATTTTACGAATACACTAAACACATATTTTGTTATAAAAACAAGATAATATTCCTCCATGTATAATGTTTTTTAATTTATGGTATAACACCAAATTAAATTGTCATGAATGTCTAAATTTGGGTGGTGGCCGTTTGGATGAGTGTAAAAATTTTGAGGAAATTTATTAACAGTACCTATGTTTGAGTGACTCATGTGTACTAAATTGTATCATTCAGCTGATGAAATTCATTTTCCCTGCGTCAGCGATACCTATGGACTTTGATGCCATGTGGTTAAATTTAATTCATTTTTGACTATACATTACTATATTTCAATAGGTATAAAGACAACTACCTAGTAATACACCTAGTAATATACTAATATATTTTTGTTAGAGGGCATATTATTAATAATGAATTATGTATGTTGTATGTGATTATTTTGTCTATTGACAATGTATATTACCAAATAATTATAAATTGGTTTATAACTATTATGTATTAATATACTCCTAATACATTAGTAGGATGTACTCTTATTGTTTTTATAAATTATGAAAAAATTTATTTGAATTTACATATTTATTTCTAATATTATTCAACTCATGTTCAGGTATTTCTAATGTGAAACACCTACTCTATGTTCTCTATTCTCATATTGTATTCCACATTTCCACTCATCTACTTACAGTCCTGTAAAGTATTTAAGTAAAATTATTCAAATACTTTTTTAAGTATTGAATAACTTTTTAAATACTTTCAGCATGAAGTATTTTGAATAGTATTTCAAATACTTTTTTTTTTATTAAATACTTTTTGATATTGAATACTTTGGTTTTTTATTTTGAACATTTTATTTTTATTCGAAATAATTGGTTGGAAAAATATTATTGTCAACTACAATCGTCAATAACAGAATAATAATTTTATTTAATATTCTGTATTTCTGTGTAAGCCGAAGCCTTCGGGTTTGTGAAAACCAGATTTCTAAAAATAGTTATTGAATAACAATATTCCCTTTAAACTATTAGATAACTATTAAATAACCTACTACCTATGTGTTTATATTACGATAATTAGAAACCCACTTTAAAAACCAAAAGTATTTGAAAAGTATTCCAAATACTTTTTCAAAGTATTTGAGAAGTATTTGAAATACTATACAATTAAAGTATTTGAGTAGTATCTTAAATACTTAAAAAAAAATGCATTTGAGTATTTACTCAAGTACTTTTTAAAAGTATTCTTTACAGGACTGTCTACTTATTGTATTAACTAGTACAGATTGTACATTTTTACAATAATATGATCTATACATCGATGTACAAATTATTTTACATTATGGTTAACCATATTGATTTAAGATATTATTTTGAAATATAACAAGAATAATATAATCTAAGTAGGTACATTATACAATTTAATAGTATTATTATTTATTAATAAATTTGGTTTGTCTGAATTATTTATTTTTTTTATAAATTATAATACTATTAAATTGTATAATGTACCTACTTAGATTATATTATGTATAAGCATCAGTCTAATTCCTAGAATAGTAGATATATTGGTAGGTACCATAGATAATATATTCACGGAGTACCTAGATAGTTATGTAATAATATAAATAAAACATGTATGATATCAAATATTATATTTTTAAACCAACGATCATTTAAATTATTTATTTTTTAAGTACCTTGTAATAAATTGTAAATTGTAAAATTTGGTAATATAGAAATTATTAAATTATTATTTAGTAAGAACCTATTTAATAATATTTATTAAACTTCGCATCCTTTCATTTCAGGAAAAAATCAAGAAGACCGTGGATTTGGGACAACTGTATCACATGTGTCATCAATTGCTCTGGAATCATTGGATTACAATAACAGGATTTCGAGTATAGCTTAATTGAACATAATTTTACTAAAAAGCATTTTTATATTTTAGGATTTTAAGTATTCTTTTTAATTCAAATAAATGCCTAATAATATTTTCAATGGAAATAATAAGAACTGTACCTAGTATACCAGATACTTAGTCTACAAAATCAAACATTTTTTTTTTTAGAAATATGTACGTCATTCATATTTTACATACTGGCACAACTCACAATACATAATATTCCCTAGCATGTATTATGGTGACTAACAAATTTATATCATGAATAAATTAGTGTTGAAAAGTCTTACATACTGCCCTAAAAGTGAATGAAAAATAAAAAATCTTCTTATACATAATATGTCCAAAAGTCCTATATTCATAAAATATTTTTTAGTAAAAGTTATGTATATTTTACAAAAATAAAAAATAAATGCTGAACTCGGTCTATTGCATGTTATATAATATATAACATATAAGCTTTGAGTAGTTGTGCCACACACATTTTATTTGAATTTATTGATATATACATATCATTGCTGTATTATACACCTTGTACGGCTATTATAAGATATAGATTGTAGTGCTACACCTATATTATAATGACATAATGTATAGAATCGATACTATACTATAAATACATGAGAAAACAATTCTGAGCAAAGGATAGACGATCATCTTCAAGCATTTATCAAAAAACATTGTTTCCATGTTTTTCAATATTTTTATATTGCCGTAAGAAACTAAGAACAATGTCTAAAAAACTTTAAATTAAATGTTCAAGATTTTTAACTAAAAACAGACATTAATAGTTAATAATTGATGGTATGTCTTAATAATATTGATATATTACCTATGTTATATAAATATTTGGTGAAAATTTAAAGTCTGAGATTATTCCTTTTTCAATTACAATAAAATAAAATATTATTTTTTTCAAAAAAACGATGTTTGAGTGATATAACTATTTTTTTAAAGTTGTTCATTAATTTTTCCAAATTATTAAGAATGTGTTGAGAATTTCTTACCTTTCATTCTCAAAAAAGTACCAAATAGATCAAAAATTATACAAAAAAATAGGGTAATTGATGATGGTTAGAATAATTCTCTATAATGTGATGATGGACACCAAACAACTTGTTAAACGAATACATTTCTCGCTCAGCTCAGAATCTTAAATACCTACTTTGGACCAATTACGGTAAATCACCAAAAATCACAATATATAGAGTATATAGGCTCAATGTAGTACAAAAAAAAAACTATGATTAATACTAACAGATCATTAAAGTTTAAAAAATTTAGATATTTCATAATATAAAATTAATACATTTCAAAAAATAAATATTGATTGGATTTTTCAATAATACATAATTAGAATGTTGTGATAATGATGTTAAAATAAATACTATTTGGCAGTGAAAATACTATAATTAATAAAATTAATTATACTCCATAAGTACAAGTTCAATTATTATTCATGATTAAATTTATTTAGCTTTATTTTCATAGGTTAAAACTTATAAGATATATTTTCCATAATTATTATATTTTATCAAACCTCATGTTTGTAACAAATTGAATGAATATAATATAATTTACCATGATATTTATTAAAAATGTACATTAATATAAATATAATCCTTTATCCTTACAAACTTTAATTATCGGTTAATGGTTAATCCTAAATTATTGAGAGACCTGTACAGCTGTACAATATACAGAATAAAAAATAAAATTAAAATAAAATTTTGTATTTGAAAGATTACAATAAACCTTAAATCAAATGTGTATAATTAAAATTAAGATTCTAAAGCACACTTTTGTAGCTAGCTACTAAAGAACATATTAATAAATTAATGATGTAATAAACACAAAAACTAAAACTAAAACGACGAGGAAATACCTATATCTATGATAAGTAACTTTGTAAAATACTTGAAAAGATAATAAAAAGTAGATTTATAGAAAAAATATATATTTTGTAAATAATATAATTTAATTTTATGTTCAGTTCGCGTTTTGGTGACATACTTCATACAGTTAACGAACGAATTTACTTCTTATTTGTGGCAAAGAACAATTACTTATATTACCTACCTAACTTTTTAATAATTTAAAAATGTGTTCATTGCTATTGTCAATTTAGATTTAATTTGAGAAAACATCAATTAATCTCAAATTATTATAGGTACTATTATACATTTTACTACATTCATAACGAATACTATTAATTTAAAGAAATATAATATAGTTATTTTTTTTTTGAAATTGCTGACTAGCAGATAAAAAAGTGCAAACACTATTTTTGTCACAGCCGATTGAAGTCCTTGGGTAAATAACTAGGAGGTTATAGTATCATTTTTTTAAGACTTCAAACTGCATCGTTATTATCTGGTTTTTACTGTGGACAATATTCCACACCATTATTTTTAACTTGCAATTCACTATGTCATGCGAGAGGTTCAAAAATAAATCAAAAATGAACTTCGTTTTTTTGACATTCGGCAACCCCGTTCGGTTTGTGTGGGGGGCTACGGTCGGTACGCGTTTTTTTTTTTCAGGCAGATAAATCGTCACAAAGAACCCGGGTGGTCACCCATCTGGGAGCCTATTCGACTGCTGCACACATTACTATATTAGTGATTGCGTCCAAACACCGCGCTTCACCAGGTTACAATACAACGAACTCTAATACCAACCACGTTAAATTGTATATTATATGTTTATATATTTATCAGTTTAAATTCTTGCCAAATGTATTATGTGTAACATTTGACATATCAACAAACTGTATACAATATTACAATCCTTAATATATAGCAATAGTACTGAGTAGTAAAATATATAATGGTACCTATATACAGATTAGTATAGATTGAATCATTTATTGGTCGTTGCCACATCGATAAAATCAAATATTTAAGTAACTTGATCGTCATATTTAAAAGGTGATTTTGATAGGATTTAATGAAGATACTTGTATATTTTAGAAAATTAAAGTTTCAGAAATAAAGTAAAAATATATTGGACTAGGTACGTTATGTTATTTGGTATTAGCAAGACTTAAACAGATAACCTAACTATAAATTAATCAAAGAAATAATAAACTAGGTACCTATAGGATCATAGTCAACATAGGAGTGCGCAGACATTTGTGGCAGGGTGGGCAAAGTCAATATTAAGAAACCTGAAATCTGATCGAAAAAACAATTAAAATGTTACATACTTTAATTTACCTACTCGTAATCATCCACTATTTAAGGCACAAATCATTCATATAATAAAAAACAGATACATATTTTTTAAAAATTAAATAAGAAATATTTTAATTGTCTACACGGCTTTAAATTTTAAATAAATACAATTTCGCAATCTGTAATGGTAATATGTTATTAATTTTATTTTTAAAGACATTTAATTTATTAACATTGATTATCAATGATATTTTTCACCTACCTCATTAATGTTCTATGATTTAAAAAAATCAAAAATCGTGATGTTTAAATCATGTATTACTATGTATACAAATTTCGGTACGTCTCGCAGAAATAATTGTCTTCAGTTACCTTGGCTCTTAGGCTAATAAGAGCCACACATACAATTTTTTGTCACGCTTCTGCGTTCATAGATCATGGTAAAGGTATTGTAGGGATCTTAGATACCTAGGTATACTAATATGATCTCAGGTATATGGATCTATGCAACTAGTAACAACCAGACCACCATAGAACTATTCTACCATTCTGGGTTATAGTAAAAAATTAAATAAATTAGACTAAATGAGAACGAACAACAATGAATAATAACGAATAAACTGTCGAGATCATACACATCATAAATCATGATACTATACTCAACCTTACAGGTTCTTACCTACAGTGGCGTAGCCACGTCCCAGGGTAGGTAGGTGGCTAAGAGGCTTCATTTTTAAAAATTGAGACGTCTGGTCACCTTAATTCTGGCATTCTACGAAAACAATATTCCATGAAAGAAACGTTTTGGTTTTATTTATTTTAAGCATCATGCCCATGCATTATATGAATATAAGATGTCAGTAACCAAACGTTTATATTAAGTAAGGACCGTGGTATAGATTTCAGTATAAATAATAATTATTAAAATAAAATAAGTAGATAGCTGTTTCCTTCTTATCATAGAATTCAGCCGCCATTTACTAAGCATGCAATGTTTACAGGATAATATTATAACAGTATTTTTTTTACCCAATAAATAAAATTTTATTAACATTCATAGAGACAAAAAAACTAATAAAGTTGAAGACTAAAAATGTCCGTAAACAGTTCAAAACAGATCAAAATATATTGAAAAGGTTATCGTGTATAGAAAATGCGATTATGCGAATATAAACATCCAGTGAACATTTCATGTATATACGGCCTTTGTTTTAGAGTTATATATAATCCACTATCGATCTATCTATTACTATACATAAGATTCATCATGGTTCACGTATGGTCGTATGGACACTTAATTTTTTTAAATTAGCTATTATTTCATAGTACCTATATTGAAAATATGACGACAAATAATTCAAAATGCACCATCAAATATATTTTTTTTTTAATATTACTATTGAATAATTTGTATATTGTATGAATATTGTATTCACGCCAAAATTATTGTCAAGTGAAATAAATAAAATTTGAAATACATGTTAGTAAAAACACTACATTATTATTATCATTTTAAATTTGAATTTGTATGTTACCGCCATATTTTATAACATATTCTCAGTGATAACGTTATCTTTTTTTTTTTTAATAATCATTAATTATATTATCGTGATACACAATCAAATGAAAAATGAGTAGCATGGCTTTAATTGGTTGTATACAGCATAAGCCATAGAAAATATATACGGCATAAGCATTAAGCAAATTTCAATTAGGTATTAGCAAAAATGCTGTTAAATATGTGTCAATAAATTAGATGATTATTATTGTTTTTAAATCGTCGAGTAATATTATACATTTAAACCATGCCGTTCATGAAAGGCGCTGCTCCGATCCGGAGAACCATACAATATTTGGAAGCTGGTAAGATAGTGTTCAAAGACCGAATTAAAATCGTATCAATTCACTACAACACTTTGGGTGAAAATCATCGTGGCACCCGAGATTTTGTATTTTGGCACCTCCCTCAAATTCAATATAAAAATCCTGACGTTCAAGTGATGACTCTTAAGAATATGACACCAACACCATTCATAAGGTATACCTAAGCTAGTTTTCACACATTAACATTTAAACTTAACCCATTAAGTCATTAATATATGATATTATATATATTTATTTAGATGTTTCATGAGTGATGGTAAGGATTTGTTAATTGATGTTGATAATCGTGACAAAGATCGAATTCATGATCATGTTTTACAAGTTCTTGGAAAACCAAAAGAGACACTCCACATGGAAGCCATGGCTAAAGAAAAAAAAGATAATATTGCCAATTTTGGATATATGTGTGAAAAGCATTGTATGTGTGAAATTTTTGGACAAGTTCCGTGTCCAGCAGTAGTGCCATTACCTAAATCTTGGAGAGGCAAATACAAAAATGAAGAATCGTAGCTTTTAACATTCGATTTTATGTAAATACTTTTTTTTTGGTATAATATTAAGGTTTTTAGTCACAATAAAATGGAGTTCTTTTCTGAAACTGTTGTAAATATGATTTCCATTTTATCATACCACTAATATTATTTAATTCGTACTTTTATCATTTTTTCTAAACAGTCTGTTTAAATTACATGAATGTTTGCATGGTGACTATATTATACCATATAACAACGTTTCTCAACATGTGTGGAAAGCTCATAGGTGGTACGCTAAGGAAATCTCCCTTTATAAAAAAAATGGAATCATCATTCACTTGAAATATTATTTGGTTTATTTGATATCAATAATAATATATATAATAATCGGGCATATTTAATTTTCTTTTTATGCATTAAATGCTTATTTTACCTATATCATAATTTTGAATACTCTATTCAAGATAAGAATGGTACCGGGCGGCTAACTGTGCCCATGGGCATGGCTTTGTTCAAAATTCCGAACCTGGTGGTTAACTTGGTGGGAGAAGCATCTAACCACCGCCGCTTGTTACTGGTATTATCTTGAATAGAGTATAGTTCCTAATAAAATAAAATGCCATACATGTAATATAAGTAATATAACGCATACCTTATGATAAGCAAAAAAAATTTATTAGGTCGAGTGTTACATGAAAATTTTCAAACCAACTGTGTTGGTGGTATGCGATTATAAAAAGATTGAGAACAGCTTCCTATAGGATATAATAAATTGTTATACAATTCTTATAGTTAATTTTTACTTTTAGTGGGACTATCTTCATAACTTTAATCAATCTATACTTTTTAATATAAAATGTATAAACAGTGATGATCAATATTTTTGTGTGGATGAATAATGGATATTAAAATAACCAGTATCGTCTAATAAATACCAATTTTTACTTACTTCAAATAAAAGAAAACACATCAAAATCTCAGTCCTATTTGTTAACTAAATTGTGTATATTTTTTATACGGCTTATTAACTTATGATTGTATGCATAATGAATGACAACATACATTTAAAATACATAAAATGTATACATTTTTATTCTTAGAGCTTTCGCTTTAATTACTCAATTAGTTAATGGACTCTTACATTGGTTGCTAAGTGAGTCCAATAAGAATCGCCGACTGTCTTATAATAATTAATCAATTTATATCCACAGATATAAATGATATAAATCCAAATGAGTTATACAAACCAAAAATTCACAATTTTATTAATACCTGTTCAACTATTTGTTGTTATATTTTTGCATAGTGGCCTGAAGAAATAATTTCTATGTAAATATTCCTATTAGTTTTAGATTAGTTATTTACACTCAAATAACAATTTGTAATTATTATTTCAAATTTTGTATTTATTGAATTGTATTAACAAAATGTTATCAAACGGTCTATAAATATTTAACATTGTTTCAAAAACTACTCAATTTTATTAGTTATTTTTGTAAGTTCTAACTGCTATAAATTACATTATCTTTTAATAAATTATCAATATATGTATACATTTTGTTTCTACTTTTAATATAAATGTTTCATATTTATGAAAATAAAATATAAAGTTAATTTTAGATAGGTACCTATTTTTAATATTTATTATTATGTAGTAGAGAGCTTTTATATTTATTACATAGATTCTCTACTACCTAGTATTTACCAAGCACAATTATAGATAATCTATATAATCAAAATTTATAATTTTGGTTGTAACTTGTAAGCAGTGCCGCAACAACCACAGGGGTAGCCAGGGCAATGACCCTGTAGAGTAGAGGGCCGCTAATTGTTGGCTCAGGGGGCCCCGAAGGCCCCCGCATCTATTTTAAATTTTTAAATAATCACATTGTAATCTAATGTCTAAATCAAATAAAATGTATTAAATAAAAATATTTTTTTTTATAATTTATTATGCAATCTAATTTGTTGTCGAAGAATGGGGCCCCTATTTATCCATAATAATAATATCTATATTTATCTATAAAATTATATTATTATAGTGCTTTATTGTTATTGAGTTACTTTTATGTGTGGAAACTGGAAAGCTTTAATTAATATTTATTATAAAGAACACTAAAAGTGTAGTTATATTTTAATAACAACACTACACTGGGTAGTGGGCCTTCACATTATATTTTTAGGCTTTTTAAAAAAAAAATCATCATCATTATTTAGTTTTGTATATAGGCAACCTATAAAAAAATATTATATACATAGACCTCAGAGCCCCATACATTGACTTTGTCTGGGGCCCTAAGAATCCTAATTGCGGTACTGCTTGTAAGTCTTTAAACGGTCAGACCTATATTAAATGGACCAAACCCAAAGTATATCAAGAACCTATTGAATCCATCAAACAATAAATCTGTTATATATGGCATTGAGCACTCACTCCCAAGATATTCTATTTTAAGCATTAAACCTAGTTTAAAAATATTAGATATTGTTTATAAAAAAGTAGAGTTAGAAGTAAAGTTCAAACCAGTTTTTTTTAAATTTTTGCACCCCAGGTTCAGATAACATTCAATTGAAGATTAGCATAGTGGGTGTCTGGTGATCACTTAAATATTTGAGGTGGCTGTCGGCTGAGTCCTCTGATTAATTATTTTCAAGAGACCTTTCCCTCCCACCCCATAAATCTCAATTACCTAGGTACTGCCAATGGACCAATGTTGCGAATGCGCAAACTAAGACGAAAACACAAATCGTGTTGACCACCCTAATAATCATTATGTTATAAAAAAAAATCACTAAAATTTATAAAAAAATTACTTTTATAGTAAAAGGTATAATAATATAATCTATAATAATAATAACTAATAAGTAAAACTAAAAATCGTTTATAGTAGCGTCATCTAGTGGCAAAATTGAGTGGTAGTCGCTGGAGCATAGACCTATAAACTAAGGTTTCATTCCGTAGTTGAAATGTTTAAAATAACGGCAGTAAAATAATATTTTCGTCCGAATTTGTTGAATAATATGATATAACTTGTAAACTTGCCTTTTACAGTTTTACGAGTTACTATTGTGAGCGAAGACCCGAGATTTGGACTTCATAGTTCATACTTATTCCTATCCCACGGGCCACAAATAAACATAAAAATACAAAGATGTCGATTATGAATATAGTAAATATGTTCATTATCTTTAACAAGCTAATATTAAATTGAGGTCCATTGTTTGGTCATTTTCCAAGGTCGTTATTTATTGTTTATACAAAAAAGGGAAATATCCAAATACATCACGTCTACGTCCACGTCACCCGTGGGTAGCAGATTGTCCGTAGGTATAAATGAATATATTAATTATATTAGTATTGTATTATATTAATATGTTTATATGTACCAATAAATATATTTTATTCTTAGACTAAAAAGTGCATAATATTATCATAAGCCCCCACAGAATATGAAAACAAACTTACTTCTATAACATCAACTCTTCCAGTGAAACCTTTTGGATTCTAGAGTGAGGTAGGTAGGTATACACCGCCGCTGATGGAGCTGCAGCTTTCTTCGTCCGTCTTCGTTGGTCTCGCTTCGAACTGAACGTTTCGGAACCTAACGGAAGCGGAAAATATGCGAGTACATTCTAGGCACATGTTATAATATTGGCACTAAAGTAGTATTAAGTGCCTACTACTGTTTAACGACTCGTTCGTCTATACTCTATTGTTGGGTTTTTTTTTTGTTCACTGAAATAATTATTAGAATTGTCAATACAGTGTCCGACGAATGGCGTTTTCCATAGATGTGGCACTAATGACAGAATATAATATATTATCATAGGTCATACGGGTGCAGCCTCTGCACGGCCTGTGCTGCACCTGACATTTCAACCGCAAAGTGTATTTCGTTAGTTGCCATTACACAGTAGGTACACACCAATTTTTGTCTTGACGTTGACTTTGAGGGTAATAACAATTGTCATTTTATAACCAAGGATTGAAAATGAAATAGATATTTATCGAGGTATTTCATGAGTAATTGGTTGGTTTTATATCACGTGCAGTATGTTTTCGTCATCCGGATATAACAAAATTCAGATGCAACTATCTCATTCTCTAGGTCCCTTCAAGATCATTATATAAGCGGATTCTACTGCAGTTCATCCAGTAGGTAACCAAAATATTTAAACACATTTTTTTTAGACATTTTAATATCAAATTTGGATGGAATTAGATCTTTTTTTACGAAAGGATAGCAATTTTAGTATTTTAAAATATTATTTATGGCCTGTAGGTACTTGAAACTTTTAAAGCAGGTGTGAGTACACCTGTGTATTATTATATTATTAGGCATTACATACAAATATACAATTACACCTATTTTCAGATGCAATTTTTTTGACAAAATTAATTCGACCTACTTTGTTAGGTGTACTAATAGTAAATATAATAAATTATAATTATCTATAAGTACCTAATTTATTATATTTATAGAAATATTTGGAAATTTATTGTCTTAAGACAAAATTAGACATTAAAAAAAAAAAATTAATATTTAAATACATTTTTAAAAATATGGAGCGGGGAATGTCTGCATTACAAATAACAAAATGTATCGAATCCAGTATGGAGTACACCGAAAACAGTCAGGGGGGGATTTCCACGATTCGTATAATGTATAGTGGTACCTATATTAGATTATTGATTATTATCTAACATAAAAAAATGTAATTTATAAGTTAATTCATGAATTATATCCTCGTAAAATAAATATTTTTAAGCCTTGCATAACTGTTATTTAGAAACAAAAAAAGTAAATTGTAAATTTAGGTTTCTAAATAAAAAAAACAAAACACTTAGCCCACCCTAGGTATACTCAACACAAGTGTCTCAATGTCTCATTATAGTCTCAATCCGTGATCTCACTGATGGAATACTGATGACCACAATAGGACAAGGTCTCCTCAGAGGTATTCTTCTAAGATCATGGGGGCAATAATTGTCTTCCGCAGACATTTTACTATAGGGAGCAAAGCAGTGTCCGCCTGGTCATGGCCGCTAGGCTGCAAACGTGCCCTGGGCCCCCTCCCGTATATCTGCTCAGGGGCATGAATACGTAGTTAACTTAAATGTGAATTTTAAATAAGGTACTTCTTAAAAAATATAATATTTTGCACTACTATTACTTATAAGCACTTTTTTATCATTTTATGAATTAACATTTTTTGGGGCCCTCCTGAATAAATGCATCCGGGGCCCTTGCAGAAATACCAGGCCGACACTGGAGCAAAGATAAATTCAAATATTAATTACGATTTTTTTGTGAAGATTGTGAAGAATAATAGTTTTTCACTTAAATAGGTATTTCTATACGACGGCTATACCTACCTATACATAGGTAGATACCTATCATAATATTATTTAGGTAGGTCTAAAATGTAAACATTTTGCATAATTACATAATCATTTATTATGTCAATATAAAAATAATGTACATAATATGAGATATAGTTATATACATGACGAAATAATTAATGCCTAATGGTTCAAAATATTTCGAAATAATTCGTCATGGCGAAATATATGTATAGATCACTTATATCCATCAATCCATCATCAATCAGATCTAATAATTTTTCATGATGTACATCGCATATAATTGTGCCGTCCCTGCCTGTACAGTGAGTACAACTGTCGTAGAGTGTCGGCGAGAGGACGTAAATTACCGTGCGTCTGTGAACACTGTAGTACCGTACCGGCGACTGTCGTCCGATCTATGTCTACAAGCAAATAACCCACGGTATTTGCTACATGCCCGTCACGTTAGCTGATAGTTGTGGAGGGGATATACACTGTACCGTACACGTAACACCGCGGCACGTCTCGCCATCGTCAAACTACGGCCGCCATTCACCATTCGGTTACCGGAACGTTCCGCGATTTTCTTTTGCGTTTTTCGCCTTTATCCAGTCGTCGGACTAGCGCTCGGAAATCACAACCAAGGTACGTAATTCCATCGTTTCGGCCATTGCCCGGCGGTATTGGCGAGAGCGTTACCTTTTCCGGGCGGCCGATCGTCCGATTCGATCGGATGAAAATTATTTAATAATAACACGCCTTTCGTGTGTTTCGGTAGATGCCTGTTCCCGCGCAATCCAAAATCGTCAAGAAGGGTAACTCGGAGCCCGACCAGTTCGAGCTGTCCATCGCCCAGGCCCTGCTCGAGTTGCAGAACAACAGCGACCTGAAGGCCCAACTACGTGAGCTATACATCACCAAAGCCAAGGAGATCGAGCTGTTCGGCAAAAAGGTAAGCTACCGATCACAGAGTGTCGGTCGAAGGTACTTGCTGTGGGGGGGGGGGGGGGGATGCTGTTGAAAAAATACTTTCTTCCCCGTTCTTGTGTTTCACGGTATTTTTCATTTTGACGTCTTCGAATATTTGCCTTCTCGTCGACACGATGGACAGTTTAATTTTAAATTATGCTCATCTGTATGTACTTTCCTACCATCGTGTTCCAAATGTTATTTTTTTACTTATGAAACGTGTTTAGGTACATTAATTATTGTATGTATATACAGTATTACTAATGTTCTAACAACATTTTATTGGCCACCCTTGTTAGTAAGAATTATACATTTGTTCAGTCTTTTTTTTAATTTCATCTCTAGGCATAGGTACGAATATTTATTTATTTACCTTTTTGGCAGCGTTTAGATTTTTGCGTTTTGCCTATACTGTATAGCTTGTTTTCTAAATTGTATTTACTTGCAGAACAAACGCAAAGGTCGAGGCGCTGCCACACCATGAAGTCTACGATTTTACTCAAGTTGGCCAGTCATAGGAAATATACTGAATGAAAAAAAGTAGTTGAGGAGCTAAACGAAACTGTTGAATTTACCAAACTCTGGATCTGACCATAGTGTTATGTTTGTCGTGTTCTACAGTTAGAAACCTATGTTATAATTTAGTGTAAGTTAATTTTCCTGAGATACATTTTTAAAATTTTAATTATGTACCTATTAATTATCTTTCTAAAAAGTCAGCAAAATGTAGGGTTAACTTAAATTTAAAAAAACTTATGATACTTACCAGTATAATATCCCTATTTTGGCAAGTATTTTTGCATTTTTGAAAACTTTCAGCTCTCTTTTGATCTATTTTAATAACATTTAATCTTTAAGAGAATATTCCATGGGCATTCGTTCTCTTTGTCTTACAAGTGCGTAATATACCAAATTTACGCTCAGCTGAACACATTTAACTCCATTAGTTTAAAATTTAGGGCGAATCTCATGAAACTTGATAGTAACAGCATCATCGGTGTTTATATTATGTGGGTTTGTACGATAATTTAGTTTTTAAATAAGTTAAGCTCATTTTTAATTTATGCTATATTATATATGCAAAACTTGCTAAAAATTGAACTATCGTAAAAAAAAACCCACTTACATACACGGACAATGTTCTTAGCATCATGTTTCACAACCAGCTATCTATTTTTTACGCATCATCAAATTCGTTGTGTTCTTGTACTCGTCCACAATGGTCCACACTGATGCCATATTAAAGTATTGGTCTTTGATGACTGTTGTATATATATATATCACAGTCTTTATCTACTATAACCACACATTTTAATTGTATAAAATTAAATTTTTATATGGTTGTAACTTCATTATTTCTCTACATTTTTATTTTCTTTTTTTTTTAGAGCGTCATTATCTATGTGCCCATGCCGCAACGAGCTCAATTCCAAAAAATTCAAGCTCGTTTAGTTAGAGAACTAGAGAAGAAGTTTAGTGGCAAGCATGTTGTGTTTATTGGTGATCGTAGAATATTACCAAAACCAACTAGGAAAACAAGGACAAAGAGCAATCAAAAGCGTCCAAGAAGGTATATTTGACATAAAAAATATTGATATATATTATGTATTCTAGTCTGCGTGTTACTAATGTATATTTAATTGATACATATAGCGTCTAAGCGGACATAAATTAAAATGTTTTCAATTCTTAAATTATTAATAATAATATAATATGTATTATTATTATTATGTCGACATAACAATATTATATAAGTATTATTGTTAAATTGTACTATTAATTGTTTTATTGGAGTATTAATATCAAATAATATTTTTCAGTCGAACTTTAACTTGGGTCTACGATGCAATCCTTGATGATTTAGTCTTTCCAGCAGAAATTGTTGGTAAACGTATCAGGGTGAAATTAGATGGAAAACAAATGATGAAAGTTCATTTAGACAAAACTCAACAAACCAATATAGAGCACAAGGTAATTAATTTGTTCTAAACTTATTTATAAATTAACAAATACAATATTCTGAAAAAGTTAATTTCTTTATTTTTGTAAAATCTTGTGTTTTTTACTTTTAAAAATAAAATAAATTTTTAACCCTAGGTATCTAAAAATATATTATCTAACAATTAATGTGAATAATAAGTCATAAATCATAATTAAGATAAAATATGTAACTCAATATACCGGGTGATTCTTTTATCATTGAACACTCATTATTTCAAAAGGTGTACATTTTTTTTGAAAATA
>NC_042496.1:20255597-20308498 GCF_005508785.2 Acyrthosiphon pisum
GTACTTTTTGAAATAATGAGTTTTCAATGATAAAAGAATCACCCGGTTAGAGCCTATATATTTTTTTTGTTGTTATCATTGTTTTCTACAAAAGCTCAACAAATTAAAAATACATTTTTTTAAATTCATATATCAAATTTTAATCGATATCTTTTTTCAAATACATTGATAATCATTTAATGACATGTGTATCAACTACTTAAACTTATCATGCATAATATTTTTATGTAAAAAATGAAGATTGTATATATTTCTATAACTGTTCCAATATTTAAACTTTATGCAGAGTGCAACTAGTTTTAATTCTTAAATGCACTACAGCGCTCTTTACAGTTTTCCATAATTGTCGAGTTCTATCCATGTGCTATATTATATTGATTAGAAATGATTTTTATGATCTTCTGACCCTTTGGAAGATGGTAATCCATTTTTAACCTACATTTCAAAATATACGGAAGAACAAAAATACTTGAATATATGTTAAGATGCACTACAGCGCTCTTTACAGTTTCTCATAATTGTCGAGTTCTATCCATGTGCTATATGAAATGATTAGGAATGATTTTTTTAATCCTCTTAGTCTTTGGAAGATTTTATTCATTTTTGACCTACATTTCATAATATACGAAGAAGAAAAATACTTTAAAATATGTTAAGATGCACTACAGCGCTCTTTACAGTTTCCCATAATTGTCGAGTTCTATCCATGTGCTACATGAAATGATTGAGAATGATTTTTTTTATCCTCTTAACCTTAAGAAGATTTTATCCATTTTTAACCTACACTATCAAAACATGCAAGGTTATAAGTCATGATGCACTACAGCGCTCTTTACAGTTTTCCATAATTGTCAAGTTCTATCCATGTGCTATATGAAATGATTAGGAATGATTTTTTTAATCCTCTTAGTCTTTGGAAGATTTTATTCATTTTTTACCTACATTTCAAAATATATGAAGAAGAAAAATACTTTAAAATATGTTAGGATGCACTACAGCGCTCTTTACAGTTTCCCATAATTGTCGAGTTCTATCCATGTGCTACATGAAATGATTAGGAATGATTTTTTTATTCTCTTGTTCTTAAGAAAATTTGATCCATTTTTAACCTACACTTCATTAAAATATGCTAAGTCAAAGATGCACTACATCCCTCTTTACAGTTCTACATAACTATTAAGTTCTAGCTTTGTGCTATATTAAAGTAGTTTTATATATTTTCTATGTTTATTCTAATCTGTTTGTAGTTGAAATAATTAATTTACAAATCACATTGAACAAAAATAATATCTCAATGTTCGTTCAACTAGTCATTAATCCTTATTCTTTAATATCTTAATAAAGGTAAACAGTTAAATATTATATTTCATTTCGTCTGTGTGTTACTAATGTATGATTAAAATTGATACAATTAGCGTCTAACCAGACAAATATTAAAATATGTTAATGTATTGTAAATATATCAGTGAATATTTTATTGATTTATTAGTCTATTGACGTTACATTAAGTATTTCTCTAGAACTTGCTAAAACTTGCTTAAAATTTCCTTGCTTAAACTGGTGTGAAAAAATCCTACTAATTGGTATGTTTGTACCATATCGACGTGGGTCATTATCCTGGTGCGGTATAACTTCACTAATTTGGCCCAACAAATATATTATCTTTCATGTATTCACTTAACATAATATTTTTCTGAATAACATTATTTTATTTTATTTTTTACAGGTGGATACTTTTGCATCTGTATACCGAAAGCTGACCGGCAGGGATGTGACTTTTGAGTTTCCAGAACCATACTTGTAAACTTTGGCCCAATAAAAACATTTTAATTTAATTTTATAATAATTTTTTTCTTCATAATATATTAATGATAACTACAGCAATAGTATTGTCTATGAATCATAGATTACTACATACCTGCTTTAATTAAAACTGAGTAACTAATACACAAACAATTCAATATAATTATTACAAAACATCCACATTAATACATTGTTTGCTCAAATAAAGTTTTGGTTTTAATTATTATTTATATTCATATAGTACATGACAATTTATTGACTGCTATAATTTTATCAACAGTCTATAATCTGTTGGAATAAAATTATACCTCTCTACTGAAAAATCGAAAAACGTTCTAGGTAATTAAATTGTTAAAATGTTGAAAGATTTTTAACTAAAAAAGTACATTTAATCAAGAGGATGTGTTGTCTTACTAATGCATAATATACGAAAATGTATGTCTGGAAGTTCCAATTGTGTGTTGTTAACTTGAATATTGGAATGAATTATTATCAAACTTGAATGTAAGAACATTATCTGTGTTCTCTCGTTAGTTTTTTTATTTTTAAATGAACTATAAATGTTAATATAATGAAATTAATAATAAATGCTCATAATTCACCTAAAAACGACTGAACACTGATAATGTTCTTACATACCTATTTCAAGTTTGATAAATGATAATACATTATTAGTCAATTCGTTCTAATATTTAATCCAACAACTCTAAAAATATAAACTGCTGGACGTACATCTTAGTATATTATGCTTAGTAAGATAGAGACAACACTTTCGAATATGACATCCTCTTAAAGGAGGATTAAGAGTTGCTGCCTACACAGTAAAACCTTATAAACGACACCTTCCCCCCCCCCCACCCATTTAAAACAGAAAATGACAACATGCCCGTATAACCTATATTTCGTACATTTTAGTCTTCTTATAACAGAAAAGCCAGTTGAGTTAGGTTTTAGTGTTATTGTCTTTTAGTTAGATTTATTTCATTTTTAATAATTATTGGTAGAAAAGTTCATGATCACACTTTAACAAAAACAGTTTTAGTTTGGTCTCATGGTTGACCATACAAATTCCATGTAGCGTATAGACCGTTACCATTGGCATTACATTGATAAATTTATAAAGTCGAATCAGTGATTAGTCCATATTTATAACTAATAATTATAATATTTGTTTATTGCAAGTATTATAAATTATTTATAGATATATTCATAAATTAATAAAAAAAAAAGTATAAATATTGAGCATCTTTGATATAACTTATAAGAATGTACCCATGGTAATTAAAAGTTAGAAAACAGTACTATTTAAGCTAAGTTCAACGCGTTCAATGGTTTCACAACATGAATCCTTATTACGAATAGGTGAATGACTATACAATTTTTATTTCATACTCCGAATATATATATTAGTATATCTAGAACAATTTTTGGAGTAGCTACTTCGATACAAGAAAATCGAATTTTGATCGAGTAGTTAATTAGTTATAAATTTATATTTTATGTATAGCTACATATTGTCTAAGCTATGTGCGACGCGTAATGTCCTAAATCATATTGTAATTTGAATATAAGAATGATTACTGATTTAATTGTTACAGTGTTGAGGCTTTTTAGATAAAAAGATAATATATTACCTAGATATGTTGGTTTTTAATATTTTTTAAATGTATTACTGTAAACTTGTAATTAAATTATTGTTGTCTATGTATAAAAAAGCCAAATTCAGTCACTCATTCATCGCTACATCTTAAAATCTTCATACCCAATGTACGAATTTGAAATTTGGAATAGTGGTTCCTCGAATGATAAGCTAGGCTATAGCCTATAGTGGAGGATATATAGTCCCTCTCCATCAGCTATATTATAATAAATTAGAAGAAATATGGAGTATACATTTTGTACAATTAATATATTTATTAAAAATATAAATCTTTGTTCTGAACAACGCCGGGCCGGACAGCTAGTATAATATATTATAAATATATGTCATTTTAAATATAAAAAAAACGTTGTTAAAAAGCGGGTAAGTGGATGTCACTCTGCTGTACAGTAGATTACCAGTGGGTCAATGTAATATAATGGATTGTATTAAACTTGTATTCAATGATATAATATCATTGTATAAGAAAAACTATTCTGAGCGGAGACGGTTTATCAGTCAGGATTTTTAAAATTTTTATTATTTATTAAAGTCTTTAAGATCAATTAATATTATAATGTTATATTTTTTTATTCGTTGCTACGGTGATAAACAAATTGTTAGAAATTAAAATCCCATCTTAAGCGGTTTTTCGTAATTTGTCAGTAGTTTTTCCCGTGGAATTAAATAGCTATTGAGAAAATCGAAAAATGACCTCTCTAAAGTACCATCCTGATCCAATTTGCTAAAAGATCAGGTACTATATTATGTTGAAATCGAAGCACTCCTTCTGGTAGAAATTTTGTATACAGGATATAAAAAAAAAAATAAAATTTACACCATTGTAAAACCACTAGTTTCCTCGCTCCGCTCAGAATCTAAAATACTTAGATATTTAAAAAAACGAAAATGTTTACGCTCAGCAGATCACGTTAGTTCATAAATTAGAGTAAATTGACCTATTATGAAATTTAAAGGTAATATCTAGGCAATATAATAAGCTATTTATCATATTTTAATTTTAAAACGGGTTATGAGCATCTAAAGATGTACAAATGTACTATTACACTATATTGTACTGTATTTGCTTTGGGGATTTTTTTTCCGATTACCCATGCAGAGAGTACCTACCCACCTATCTATCCGATCACCGTCAGAGCTGACTACTGACTCCACCCGCGTGCCACGGCGTGAAAAAGATTGTCCCACCGGGGCGACTGCAATCTCAAAACGTCGGTCTGGTGGACATAGATCCGTTTGGAAGAAGTGAAAAATGATAAAATCCATATCGTATGTGGAAGTACACGGCAAATGCTGCACATGTTTTTGCCAGAGTTTTTTTCGACTTTGAACAACATTTTCAACAATATTATATAGGTATTGTCATCATTGAATAAAACGATGAATATTCAAAGTGTACCTACTGTGATTTTCATTTATTTCATTGTATAATAATATATACTTTCGCAGAGGCCACGGCGAGATGCCTGCTGGACACGCACACCGCAGCATTCACATCCGATACGTAGATCAATAACTGCAAAACGTGTGAACTTGAAATTTGAAACTGCGGTTCTTATAATGCTCCGGATGTGCTTTGAGACATGATTTTCCGAAACGTCTTACGATATTTTATAGCAACATTACAGTGTCCATGATACATCATCGGCGGCGATTCTGTGGCACAAGGTAAACCCGAAATTTGTTTATCCACTACGCTCATTTCGTCTTTAAATACCTACCAACTTTTATTTTATATTAACATTTAACAATATCTTTAGTCTTTATGTGCAATTATAGCAAAATATGTATTAAAAGTACAATGACGTTGATATTTAAAAAAAAATAAATAAATAAACCTGTGGAGTTGGTCTCACCGTTACAACTATAATACGTCTATACCTACCTACTACTCGTTAGAAATTCGATTTTTAAGTATCGAAATTCCATCAAAGTAAGACCGCACAACGCATATCAATTGTAGGTACCTACACTTGATTCATATAGATTCTTTGTTGGAATGCACTGCAGTTATATTCATACGCCAATACGAATGCCCATACATATATGTCAATTTCCAATACGACCGTTGTTGTTTAGAAATGTAGAAAGTAGAATATAGAAACCTGTCGTATTATGTGGTGTACACTATACAATAGATACTATATGTTTAATAGCCTATAGAGTATAGGCACACTAGACTTAAAAAAACTTTTTGAAAAAGGCGCGTTAATCAATCGTTCGATGATTTTTAGTGAATCATATAAAAATAAGAAATGTGATAGATAGGTACCTCTAACTATGGTTTGTACCTATCTATTTATTAAACTCAATTAAAGTATGTCTCGTACATGTAGTCATAAGCATTAGGCTGCATCCGATGTGAACGACTCGCGGAGAAGCCACAGATTGTATTTGAAATATTCTGATGAAAACGTTTTCAGTTGGTTGCCGCGGTGGCGCACTATATAGCAATTTTTAATTATCGTTCCAGACGTTTTTCATAATATTCTTGTAATTTTTTTTAATATTTAAATACGTTCATTATGCTCCTCGAAGATTTACTGGTTTAATAAATATAGGTACCTATTAATTAGGCATGCCAGATATTTTAACGATTCACATTTTCCGTTGGTAAAATTATAAGTAAAAATGACGTTTTGTCGATATACATATAATGCCTACATATTATGATCATCTACGATATTCAAGTCTGGCGACTACCAGCTACTCTATAGTGGACTTAGTCGTTTGAGATGTACGATGTACACTACGGGTGGAGATGATTTTGAAAAATGGAGGAACGGCCAAGCCATTCGAAATAAAAAATATATACATCAATTACATCGGCATGACAATAAAAAATAAAAGTCAACAGTGTCGTCGCCCAATTTCTGGTATCATATCGGAGGTAGGTATATAAGATTATTTATCATTTATCTTGCATGATATGTTATATACCCAGAGCTGCTGTTTGGACGTTACATTTTTTTGCCTTTGGCCGTCCACCAACCGATTTATTCTCATGTCGCGTTGTATTGCTGCGTGTGTTGACGGGTAGGGGATCGGGAGGATTATTTTCGACTTTCGATAAATCTTGTGCGCTCGGTCTATTTATATATTTCATAATGTATACAAACGTGATCGCAAAAACATGGCTGGGTTTCTTTTTATGTCGGTTCATACATTTATTGTGCATCATAATCTATTATAGTAATTATTATATAGTATTCACATAAAATCCTCACATCACAAATCAAAAAATTACCTAACGTAATATCTATCGCACATAAAATATAATTACAATATGGTCGTGGGTCACTAAACAGTGAACAGTAGTCAGTAGACACTATAGCACAATTAGGTTCTGTTGGACCACACTCGAAGCGGAGCTTAATTTATTTACCCATAACTAGTCAATTTTAACCTAAAGCTTATATAATATGCTTGCTCGCATTTAGTAGCGCGTGGCGTATCACTCACACATGTTATGACCAGTGGCGGCTCCAGGAGGGGGGGGATTGATTTAATAGGATTTGAAAAAAATCATCGAAATTGCCAGAAAATTATGACTTGCGCCCCCCCCCCCCCTAACCATGTATCTGGAGCCGCCCCTGGTTATGACAGAATAATATGACATATACCTATGCGTGATATTATGATCTAGACAATTTAATAAAATAATATACTTTAGGTAGGTACCTACCCATTTCATAGCTATAAAGATATCAAATGTTTTGTTTCTCTCTGTGTTTTTACAAGAGCTTACCTATATGGATATAATTGAGTACAATTTTTCGAAAAATTAGCGATCCACAAAATATCTGTGGCTCAACTACCAAAATACAGAGCTGCTAATGAGTGCTATGAAATGCTTATGCTATTATATTGCAGGTGTGTTGTGCATAATAATTGAATTATAATTTATTAATTTTATCATAAACCATTAAAAATTATTCATATGTAATAGAATAGGTAACAATGGTAATTTAATATAATATAAGAGGTACCTAATCAATGTTATATCTATACACATATAGCACCATTCTTTATAATATTTTATGAGTGTGTATTAGTGTATACAAATTAGTTACATGTTCAAAATTCATTAAAATCAAAACTGAAAATCATTTACAGCGATCGGATCAATTTCCACGTATATAGGTGGCTTATACCTATATAAGGGAAGGGACCCCCTAGGCCAGAGCCCATAGTAAAATTGCATGTTCAATTAAATCCTTTCATGTATATCTTCACTGTTTACAGTTTTTCATCATGATTAATTTAGCCGGTTGATTAAAATCGTTTTTATCGGAATCAACGTGGAAATGATTGTCAGGACTTGCTTTGATGTTTTGAATTCGCAGTGAGGTAACATTAATATATATAATATTATATAATATGAAATTGTCGGTATTAAAAAAAAATTAATTTTCCATAGTGACATTCTAAAATTAAATTGCGCAATTTTTATTTGCATTGTATACGTCATAATTATAACCGCCCAGCTCGCTAAAATATGTACAGTTGTGGCTATTAGGTATGTTGGTCGTGCGCTGTGCTTGACTAGTGATAAATTGCCAAAATTGGCCCATAGTGAGAATAATTCGTATATACGCCACTGTATAGGTACTGCATACCTATATTATAGTACTTGTCTTATTGTACAATATACAACACGGTGTAGTTTGACGACTATATTTGGTGCACGCCATGATCTATTCGCGTCTCGGTGCAGTCTTTGAAGTTTGAATACAACAATAAAATATATACAATTAAATCGCGAATCACTCGTAAGTACGCTTGAGAAAGACGTTGGGCGTATCACACGCACCTGCTGTATACAGTAGTTTTCTTTTATTAATAATAATATTATTGTTTTCGTTCATGTTATGATGTATGTTGTAGGTACATGACAATGACGTGCGATTTCATTTTTTTTCCAATAACGTCGGAAACGTTTAAATCGGATAAAATAATAATAATAATAATAATATAACAACCACACTAACAAGTCATCATACTTAACGGCGTGTCGTGTATGTGTACCTAACCTACCTGCAGCTATATATAATATAATACCTAACCTACCTGTATGATATTATTGTCGTTTCACAATCGTCGGTTTAGGTATATACGACTGTCGATACAAGCCTTTATGTTTATTTTTAGTTCGTTAAAATAACAAACGGACACACACATGGTCAGCCGCACACTCCATAATAATATAATAATAATAACGTAGGTACTTATACCATTATTGCGGACAGCGTGATTGTTTCTTTTTTAATAATAATACTATAATATAATATTACTATTATATTATTATATATCATTATGTTATTATTATTACGCTGTATGCCTGCATTGGAAATTCTTTGGTTTTAGCTAATAATATAATATATATAAATACGTTATTAGGTCGTTAATTTTAATAACTATCGTAGAAACTCGACGTTGCGTAATCCGCCGATTTAGGATTTACATTAAATTATGGAAACATTATGTTTCACATAACAAATACCTACCGCATTTGGTGTGTTATTTAATTATAATTATTTATATAAAGCCTGCGATATCATAAAGTCGGATAATATATTGTGTGTACACGTTACTATCGTACATATATAAACATGCCCGCGTTAGAGGCAGAAGGGCAGAGCCTGAAATTGTGTGCATCGTCCAGTAAATACGGATCCGGACGAAATTTCGTTGAAATTTACAATGGTGAAACCAAAAAAAATTATCAAACTGTTTTTTACAGTTTTATGTATTTTTACCCGATTTCCGTAAGTAGCACGAAGAATTTCATTTCGATTTAGCCTGTTGGCTGTAGAGAATAATATGAGGTACCAAAGGTACTTAGGTATACAAGTCACAAGGTATTGTTGCAGCAGTCGGCGGGTACGATGCTTAGAAAACTGTATTGGCGCTGGTGCTCATATCATGTAAGATAAAATAGGTTTATAAACCGTTCAAAATTATTGACATGTTCTAATATTTTAATATTCCAAAAGTAGATGTACAACAACCTAGGTATAATCTCGTAAGATTAATTGCATCAGGCAATTTTCATCATCGATATGCGAAGATTTTCGTGTACCTTGCTAGGTACAACTATACGCATAATACCGTACGAAGACAAGTTCGTGTTATCTACGTACGATTTATTGTACGTACCCGCTTATATTTTTATTGTATAATATGTACACAACATAAAATGTAAAGGTGTAGATACATTTTTACATCTGCATTTTGCGGTCATTCTCTATAATAGTCTGATGAATAATTAAAACTTTAAAAGTACCGACTCGTCATGTTTCCACTTTCCAGTGAACTGTGCATGAATAAAAAATACATTATTATGTAGTAATAAAAACAAAAAAAAATCTTTTATCACTTGATAACTAGGTACTCGTCTTGGCGCGAGGAAAATAATTTAAACTGCTTCCCGTGCTTATAATGTTATACACATATTATATAAACAATATATTATATATATATAGGTACCGGCGTTACAATAGTACCTACATTATTTATACCTCAGTCATTCTGTATTTTTCCAGCGTATACTATTCTCGAGGGACCTCCGCAGAAGACGTTCCGCGTTGTTGGAAATTAATATAATATGATATAATATATGTGTGTATTATTTATATACTATAATAATATATTGTTTATATTATGATATAATAATATTATGTTGTTGTTGTATATATCATCGTTAAACCGAAAGCACCCGCTGCCCCGCAATATTCTGCTTCTAGTCGGTTATATAATATTATTTTGTATTATTTGTTTTTTTTCGAGCGCTAAATACTTTTTCATACGAACGGCGATATTATTATAACGTCCGACAACAATTATTTCGTTCACCCTTATCCGTCGTCGCGTTCAATAACATTATAATATACATCGCCGCAGTCGTACGCATATAATACAATATTGTTATCATAAACATATTATTATATATACCTATATATATCGCAGCCGTGTAAAATAGTCCTCGCCCGCCGTTCGCGTATCGTACCTACACATATATATTATATAATATACAGATAGATGCACCACCAGTACATGGCGTAGGTACTACCCCCACAGCAATTCGCGCTGACGTCAAAATCATAGCGGGTAAACGGCAACATTTTTTAGCACCTCCTAACCGCTCAACGCGATTATTATCGATCGGACCCGACGACCGTTTTATGTATAATATATGTATATATATATACGCGACGGCGGTCTCCGCGTGCGTAAACACACACAAATCGGCCGTCGCGACCGGTCACTTTGTGCACGATAATATTGTATAATGTACATATTACATGTATAACGTGTATTTATATACTATATATATTATATGTGTGTGATATGTGTGTGTGTGTGTGTATATATATACTATAAATAAATATATAAATACATCGTACGTGCGTGAGATTTCATGACCGAGTTTTTTATTATAATAATAATATGTACAGGTAATGGATAAATGGTATTTTTTTTTTTTTCGAGCGCATGTTTTTCGAGCATGAAACTTTATTTGTTCGTCATTGTTTTTTACTCCAAAACAACCTTGACAAGTTCACACACGCGCATAAACGTCGTTTTTTTTTTTAACTAGTTTTTTATTTTATTTTACTTTTTGACCGGGTATAACTTTACCGCGACCAACACCAGTATAACAATATAATATAATATTATACATATAATATAATAATATGCGTCGAATTATACGTATTTGTTTATATCGTGTGAGTGTATATATTGTGGAGATACACATACCTATACTATACATATAATATTTATAGTAATGTGGCAGTAGTATAAATATATACATTAAATAGGTACATATATGTATCCTGACACAGTATATACCGTTAGGTTTACCATAGAGCAGAAGTCGGCAATCAAATTCTTACACATAATTTGAAAAAAAAAAAAATTTCAAGAGCCACAAAAAGAGTAGTACCTATATCTAGTTAATATACTTAATGTGTTTATTTTTGTGTTAAAAATACAGTTTAAGCTATTTAAAGAAAATTATTCAATATAATATAAAATTTACCAGTTTTTTTGTTAAATTTGATACTCTTGGAAAACAACTAATGCGCAGGAGGTTTTCTAGGTGGAGATCAGTTCATTTTGAATTTATTCTTTAAAAACGTAATTTTGGAGAACGGAGTTTCCCATATTATGTATATATATGGAGCCAATATACATACAAATACAACATAAAAATAGATCAAATATCTATTATGTGTGGAGAACAGCATTAAAAAAAAATATATTCTTGGCGGTCCAGTTATTTCCCTTCCACGGGCCGGATTTGGCCAGCGGGCCATCTATATTGCCGATGACCCCTGCCATAGAGCAAGGGTCACCAATTAATATTTTTGAAGGGCCACACATTGTGAATCTGTAAATTGTTCAAGGTTCATCAAAATTTCCGTAGTCGGCTAAAACCAATGAAAAAAGTTATAAATTACAACACTATATGGAACGTACTTATAATATTTACGATTTTTGCTTTTTTTTTACTGTCTGCATGCCGGATAAAATTTGTCCACGAGCCGCTATTTGGAGAAATTTGTCATAGAATAAGGATAGATATATTACGTACATGTGCCTATATATATGAATAACGTTACCAAAGCTATATATGCAAAATATCCTTTTGTACTACGGCCGTTTCAGGAATTTTTGACGGGTCTAACACTTTGGTGGCGTTAATTTACTTTTGACGGAGATGCGATGTACCCCTACCTATAGCGATTATACATTTTATTATACAGCTATTATAATACCTATTATATAGAGATTCTCCGATCTTTTCACATCTGCGCGAGCTGTCCATAATTTCACATTTTCAAAAGTTCCGGAGGAAACATCACGTGCATTATAGGTATATATACGTGTGAAGCGGATTTCAGACCCACATTAAGGGTTAGGTTAAGTTTCAGTTAAAGTTAGGTTTCCCTGCTCCTGGAATTCAGCGTCTAGTGTAAACCACTGGTCTGGACAATGACGGCTGTAGCCTATCTGATATATTCCACCGTTTGACGCTGCAGGGAAATTACCACATCTACTCTCTAGTATGGCACACATGTATACTTTAACTACTTTAAGGTACTAAAGGTATTTATTAAATTTTAAGTTATTAAACGTTTGATACGATAACGCTTAAGTATTTTGCGCAGTGAATATTCAAATGTAATATGATACCCAAATAAGATTGTCTCAATCAAAAACCCAATCTAAATTTTAACATAGTCATTATATAGTGTTGCATTTTGGCACATAATAGTTGCCTCCGAACTTAAAAAGGTCAATAATTGTTATACATACCTTAAATTGTACCGTAAACTAAAATGATCTAGTACTAATTACCTCCCAATGGACAGGTATTAATTTTGTAAGTGTTTCCTAAACGATTCAAATATTTTATAAATATATTTATAATTTTAAGTATATAACCAAATGTTTTTTGTTGAATAATTATATTATTATTTTTAATAGTTGTATATTATTCGTATAAACGTATATAATATATACCTAAGGATGATATTTTTTAATTGAACAGATAACCTTTGAGTAGGTTTCTGAAAAATGTATTGAAAAATGTAATTATTTTTGAAGTTCTTCCTATACCTAATTAAAAGGACAATGTTTCATATTATGACAAAATATAAAAATATCTATACACCAATTGCCAATAATAGACCAGTGTTTATTATCATGCAATATTATATATTTACTTATATTAATTTATACATAATAAATAAAGTAATAAATACATGTATTATTACTATGTAAACTTAATTTTTAAAATTATGACACAACACAATATAATATTACGAGTATTGTGTACAATATTATTTATTGTTTATATATAATATTCATCTATTTACGTGGTAGGTATATTTTAGTAAAGTTTATGAACCACTTTCATATGGGACGCATTGGCGCAATAGTAGGAAACTAGTGTGAACATTTTTGGGAGACAATAGGCAACTTGTATATTATAATCACAAACTACCTGATCATCGGAGGCAACTATAGTATATATTAACCTTTTTATTTAGGATAAGCATGGGAGGTAATTCGTGTATTTTGGGAGGCAACTAGTATGCACTGTTGCATTTAATAGGGGTAGACGATTAAGAACCCAAAATTTGATACCTATCTCATTGAACCGATGAATTAGTAAATCAGAGCTTAGGTGCTGGGTATATGGGTATATATTATAGTAGGTATCTGGTATATGGTATATCACGTCATAGTTATAGTATATTAAACGGGTGAAATATACCTAATAGCATAGTAGTTTTATATAAAATATAATATTTTTTATAATTTATATATAAGTATAGTATGATTACAACCGAATGATGCCGTGGACCATTTGCAGGCAAGGATCCAGAGCAAAGATCTTGGGGGGGGGGGGGGCAACAATTTTTTTACAACACAAATACAATTATTATAATAAAATATTATACTTTATTCTTAATTTAAAAATGTTGTCATAATAGTAGATATAGGTAATCAATGTGATAAATAAATTATTGATTGTTTAATATAAAAAGTGACAATGTGAAAATAAGTTTAGATTTTGTTTATTATTGTTATTTAATATATATTATTTATATTTATAAAAAAATATGTATGGGGGGAGGGGGTTACGTCCCTAGCCACCCCCTCCCGGATCCGTTCCTGACCATTTGTATAAAAAATGGGCCGGTAAAAATTTTCTCCGCGCTGGACTTGAAACTCTGCGCACGTGGCAATGCGTGCCGTCTATGGTTTAACATAATTTTATAGTATAATGAACAATAAGTAATAGTAAACAACAATGATGTTTACACTTTACATAATATATTATTGTAATAATTGTAGGTACCATATTATGTATAAAGTAGGTACAATCAATACTCAACAGATTTCGACGAGTTGTGTCTATTCTGTACAGTAATTTCTATTAGATTATAATTATAATAATTATTATTTATTTGTATCACTAAAAAGTGTATTAGTTATGGTCATTACTCGTTACAAATGGTTTATTTATTATTTTTTCAATTCGGGTGTACGTTAAGCCTGAGACAAAGTCTTGTAATTATTGCGAATCTCTTTTCAATGGCTTTTCAATTAAAGTTATTCAACCAAAATTGTCCAATCAATAAAATGTTAATAAGTACTATTAACGTTTATACAGTCTACTACCATCATTATTAAAGCACATCAATATAATGTCGACCACTTTATTTTGAAATTAATGACTGTAAAATGTCCTCTGCCTGAAATCGGTTATTTCTCTTGCATGTTGAGGAAAAAAAAATACGCGTTGAATGTTATATAGATTAAAATATTAATATTCTGCGAAGTCTTAATCAAATACATTTTTAAATATTTGTATTATTAGGTAGTAGTTTCTTATGTTCCTACCTATATACCTGCGATAGTTGAACATCAATTCGTGCTTGTAAATACAATTTATTATAATTATTGTATTTAAGCGTTAAACATTTGTTTTAACGTTTTATATGTAAAATAGTAAATACACCTAACCTATCAAACACTTACTATTGCTACTTAACTGTGTCAAAAATACAAGTTTAAAATCTATTAATTTAACACTCACAAAAGCTACTGTATTTTTAATTAATATTGTGTCCAATATAATATGACGAATTACTAATTTAATTTTTATCGTGGAATAATTTTTTATACCAATCATCTAGAATCTAGACAGTAAAATAACGGCTTTAAAATGAGAAATAAAGGTAATATTTTAACAAATTTAAAATAAGTATTTACACTTCAAAAGAATATACAAGATATGAAAATATTTGCAGAAAATATCTATCTAGTTAAAAGTATATTTGTTATTTATTTATGTTTATTTAATTATTTTAAGGTGATATCATACCCAATAAATTGTCCATAATTGTATATAAATAAATTATAGTTTAAGTGCGCAAGAACTAATTATGCCGGAAAATATTAATTTATAAATATGTATTTTAAAATAACATAATAATATATTATCATGGTTTTTCGTGGGTTTATACTTACAACGGTATATTATTTTACGCATAATCAGTGCTTTTAAAATAATGTATGACGTTTTTGAGTTTTTCTTTTTTGTTCATAAATTGTACTACCTTCTTTTAAGTTTCAAACAATTTATACAAAAGTTTTATTTGAAATTCGTAAATTAATCATCAATCCCATCGAGGCTATTGCGATATTTTATCTGCCACGCAATATACCTACAATATTTTATGCTTTCAAAATGTCATGAATATTATAATGAATAAGAAAGGAGCTGGCGCAGATTGTTGTACAATTGTGTGGAAATAATTGCTAGGAAATTTAATTGTTGATATCAAAATTATATAATTCTATTTACGTCAAACACATTATCACATCTAAATCCTCGAGCTATCTAAATAGATAGATATTTATAGAACGCTTAAAACGATCCAATTTACATAATAGGGACTTTGATCAATGCGATTGTATAAGGGTAAACGATTTTATGGGTGTAAAATATAATCGAGTAATTCAACATTTTTTATGGTATTCGATATGCGTAACGCAATGAAATAATGAATTGCCAATTAAACACTGCATTAAAACTATTATAGTTATAAACGAGCCATCGAGGTTATTACTGTGGTAAGATTTAAAATGCTTAGAGACGACGATAAATGTTACAAAATTATGTCATAATTACAAGCCTAAAAAATAGTTTGCAGCCTATACACGACGAATATGCTAGGAAAACTTTTTTAAAATAGATATTGCATTCTAATTCTAACTATATTTAACACGAAATAGTAATAGTAAACATACACATAACATAGTCTAGCTGGTAGCTGCCGAGGCTCTATATATCAGAATAATACAAATAATAAAATAAAAACACACATAAGTTTATGCTATAAAATGTGTCGTTATAGCTATGATGGTTATTCTCGATAGAGAAGTATAATATCTAATGTTGTGAAAGTAACTTTTTAAATGTACGAAGACGAAAATAATTGGAAAGTATATAGTATAGAATATAGATTCGATCTTCACAGGAACACACAGGAAATGTGTGTTCGATATTAAATATTCATATATATATTATATATATGTACAATGGTGCAATGCGATGTAGAGTGTATGCAATATATAATATAGAATGACAAATTACTATAAAAACTCAAATTTATATCATATTATATAGAGTTCCACGCTGTGCTTGTCCTCGTACACCCGTAGTCTGCAGTCTATAATATTATAGCCTCTATACTATATATATATATAAAAAAAATTGCTCTACCATTTTATTGCCTGTACTTTAAGACTTATTTCTCATTATTTGAACACTTAAAGGAAATTAATAATTCAACTTTTATAATATTTACATAAATTATCTCTAATTACCAATTTAATGTTGCTATCTCAGATTTTTAAGTAGCGCAAAAATAAACATTTACATTTTTTTATTTATGGTTCAGCGTTCGGGTAAACTAAAAATACCTACCTGAAATCATAATACATTTGGCTCTTTACATAACATACGCTAATAGTTTTCAAAAGTATATTAATTTTGATATAGGTAAAGAGCAGCTGATGTTGACGGAGACGACTATAACACACGACGACGGTGAGACACGACGCTCTGTTTATGTAAATAGGCCAACCTCAGATAAACGTGACGACGTTTGGATAGTAATCCGATTTTCTTAAACTGTATATTATACGTATTCCCGCATATATAGATAGTAATTTAGTAGATATATAGTATTATACACTATATACATATAAGTACGCACCTGCATCAATGACTTGCCATATATATATATATATATATATGTGAATTCGCGTACCTGCGTATATAGGTATTTTCCCTGCAGGGCCGTCGTGGCATCGTATCGAATATGAGCTAAGGGATTTACGGTTAACACTCGGTAGTTTGTTTATACGCACGAACGACCGTCGACGGTATACTTATATAGTTAGGTACATAAAGTGCTTGTATATATATTTATATATTATACACGAATCGTTCTCAATAATACTTGTGGAATTTTTCAAAACAATACGCGCATAATATGGATGAAAGTCGACGTCGGATCACGTGCGCATCGGTTTTTAGTCGGTCAAACTCCGATAGATAAATAAATAATATGTAATAATATTATGGTTGTGCGTTGTACACTTGCTATAATATGTACTATACCTACGCTATACTGCCAACTATATATCAATATAAATGCGTACCCCTTACAAAACGATGTATATTGTACGTGCGTATACCTATTCAAATTATTAATTATTTCAATGTTAATTTGTCATTTAATTCGAGCACAATTATATTTATATACATGGGTGTATTGTGCCCGACGTGTAGTATTGTGACTGGCCAGGTATGCGTATATAGTACGATATGTATACGATATAAGTGTAATTACGAGAGGATACGGTTGTAACTCGTAAGTCGTTACGATCGATTTGTTTGATAAGAACGCGTGGGATTTCGCACGCGGTGCTAGACGCTACAGTTGTAGTGTAAATAAATATAATAAAACCGTGTCGAGTATAGCTGTGCAGCGAGTTTTGTGTGTGTGTGTGTGTGTGTGTGTGTGTGTGTGTGTGTGTGTGTACTTACCTGCCGCACTGTATAACGTTGAGATTACACAGAGGACCTAAGCTAAACAAAACGAAAACGACGACAAAAAAAGACTCTCGCAGAAGGACCGAAGCGCAATCGGGTTAATGCACTATACCATAATAATATATACCTATGTATGCGAATATATTTGAACAATGGGTACGTGGATGGTCGATTCGACATTATATATATATATAGGTACACTGTACCGGGTGGATTCACCAAGTATTCTCATTCTCATTTTTCCTTTGATAGTGAAATAAAAATTCTGGTTTTTAGAATTTCCAAGTACCTATACTATATGCTATTAGATTCTTATGTTCAATTAAAGAGTGTTCTATACTTTTGTGGTGACACAGACTTCTTTTTTTGAATGTTCAAATAATGAGACTACACCTAACTTTTTTGCATTAAAATGTTTAACAGATGATTTTTTTAGAATATATTTATGTCTATAATTTTAACGAGTAGCTTCTGTCATTAAATTATATATGACCAAATGATAACAATTAATAATTGAGTATTTGAGTCCATGCTAATAGGGTTAAAAGATTTAAGGGACATGATGATTTGAAAATTATGTAATCAATACAAATATAATATTAGTATTTTATTTGTTTGTAAACATTGTCAGTGTATACAATTTACTAGTCTAAATATTAAATATATATTTTATCTTTGATGTAAAACGTTTAAAACCATTATTAAGGATTAGGTATTATCCTCAATGCTAAATATAAATATTTTAAGAACACATAAACTACCTATTTGTTCAAATTTGGAATTAGATGTATCAACATTTTCAAAAAATTCATCGGCATCACAACAATTTACCGTAAAAATGGCGATTTTCAGTTGAAAAAAAGAACTTTGTATTGTCACTCATCGACACTATCTAAATGGTATGAACATCTAAGTTTATGAGAATATAATATTTAAGTTAACTTGAAAAATGCAAAAATTTAAATTTTTATAAAATCGTTAATGAAATATGAAAGGACTGGATAAGCTTGATTGGTGAAAACCCTGCAGTATAACAGGTATACAATACAGGTCTACATTTGAGCAAATTTACTTTGTTTAATCATTTACGCCGTAAATACAATAATATGTTATGGAGCAAAAAACTCACGAGCCTACGGATTGCGTGCGTGGAAAATTGTACGCAAAACGTAAATAAATTGTTACTATAGTGTGGACGCGGCTTAGTATAAATTATTCACGCAGGTGTATAGGCATAGGTACCTTACTCCGTGTTTATATTATGTATTTATGAACCGTGGACTATTATGTGCAAAGGCCCAAATAGTTGTAACAAAAGAAAAGTAATTTCCGATAGACCTGTGTACATGGATAATATAATAATATAATATTTTATATATTATTATTATATTGTGATACAAATACGAAAACGTCACGACTATAAAATAAAGGGGCATTATCGTGTGTATATACCGTACAATAGGTATATTATAGGAACTAGCTGCAGCGTATACGTATAATATTACGTGGTAATTTTATACCGGCAACTTCGTTCGAAATTTAAGTGCACCAAATCGCTCGTATACTGTAACCTTATATAATATACAAGATTGAAGATTGTAATAATATTATGTTCTATACGGTTTTATAGGGTTTTAGGTTCAGTAATGTATGTGACGTCGAAATATCATTCTACTCCGTCTAGATTATGACGTTATACGCTGTGTACCTATACATAATATTTTAAAGGAGCAGATAACAATCATAACAATAATAATATTAATATTATAGTTAATAAGGCGTAATGAATAGAAAGACGGTAACGCAATAATGACGTAATGGAAATATGATTAAAACAACGTCAAGGCAGTGTAATATATATAGTGGCCAAGTCGGACGCGGTAGGAGTGTTAATTGTACCTAACCTATCTATACATACGATATACCTACCTACTGGAATTCGCAATGTTTAAACGGATGTAGTAGGTAGGTACTATGGGATATTATAATTGTTATGTACAGTGTGAAAAGAAATTATTTCCAACTGCAAAACCGATTCACTATAATACGATTTACTTAAAACACCTTTCATTATAATATATCGTCAATTGGAGGGATTTAATCTAAATTTTGAATTTAGTCTTGAAATAAGGTGATAAAAATGGTAGGATATAAGTATTGGTGTGCGTAAAAAACTAACCGTTTTAGAAAACCTCTAAATTTGTTGACACTGTCATCAATCATCATGGAATTAGTTGGAATCATTATATTATATTATATGTTACAGAATCTGTCCCTGCAGTGGTTGGCGTTTTAGACAATTTTAATTTTGTTACAGCTACAAACTGTTCATCGCGCACATATTTGCTATAAAGCACTAACTATAATTTACATAAAATATTATTTTTCTTGATCTTGGTGTACCTACGGCTCAAACAGGTGTGGATATGATTGTCATTTAAAGAAGGAATACGAATTGATATCATATAGGTACTTGCAAGACCATAACTAAAAACAAAACTCAGGGGTTCAAGTTTTTTAATATACTTATAAGTTATTATATAGGTACTTAAACACACTAATATTTCCTTTACGTTCAAAGTAATTTTACCACTTTTTTAAATAATTTTTTTTTCTAGACTACTTAGCTCTATAGTGTTGGTATAACCTAACCTAACCTAACCAAACCTATAATATAGTTTAATGATTCTATTCATCTCAATGATTTTCTGGACGTCTATGCTCTTAACATAATAACATCTCTGTGTGTATAAAATCCATCAACTATTATCTATAATCTATCTATACCCAATAAATATTACCATAATTAGTTTACTACAACGTCAGTGGACCGTAAAATAGTGTAAACATAATTTCGATAATTTGTATTGACAATATAATCAAAAAACATCAAAAGACCACATTTAGTAACGTTTAATAAATCAAGTTAGTTAGATACCATAATAATGCTGATTTAGTTCAAACAAAAATTATAAAAAAAAAATACAGAGATTGGGGCCCTCAAATCCTTAACTCAACATTTAACGTATAAAACCATTTGATAGATGATTAATAATTATTAACTATTATTTTAAATAGAGTTTTTGTACATTATATATTTATACAAGAAATATATCTATTTATATCAAATATATACCTTTATTACTAGAATAGAAAATAACTGTCACACGTGTTTCAACTATATATCATATATTATATCTAGTTTATTAGGCCTTATTTTTCCCATGAAAAAAAATAATAATTAAAATGTATTAATTTATATTACTATTATAAAAATTAACTTTTATTTTACATTTTCAGAAGGTATAGGATTATTAGTCTTATATAAGGATGTGTATTTTCTCTGTTTTAAATGGTAAAATTTCTCTGAAAGTTTCTTTCTCGTCGATTAAGAAGTTGATACTATAGCCTACATTAGAAAGATAATTTTGCGAATTCTCATTGTTTTTGTGGCAATTTAGATATAGTAAAAGATTGATAAATCCGATAAAAAACTTTTAAACATTTAGGTCTGAAGTACCTAGGTAAGACTAATAATGTATTCAATATTCAAATAAATTATGTCTCCGTTTTTTTTTGGCGTGAACAGCAAAAGAAACTCTGTAATTTACTCTGATGTATAGTAGGTTTCAAGTTTCCAAGCGTACCTCATTACCTATATAAGTAGGGTATTTTAATGGATGTCTTAAATTTGAATCCAACGATTACTCATTATATAACAAGAAAAATGATTCTTAGCGGAGACTGTGCATATTATTATGTAAGGACTAAGGATATTTTATAATTTTTTCAAATTACTATAAGTAACTCTTCTATTAGTAATTTTATTACTAAATTTTATTAGCAAAACATTGCATATATTTTAAATATTTCTTTGAATGTATATTATATTATTATATTGTTATATTATATTATTGTTATTCATTTTTAAGTAAATTTACTTACGTATAGGTAGTAGGTACCTACTGTGGAATGGTGTGAGTGAATTCGTGATATTAATAGTTTCAAATCAGTGCAAATATTTTGGATATTATTAATAAAATATTATTTTCATTGTGTGTAGAAAATGGTTAAATACATTATAGTAGAATGTTTCCAGGTTTTATATTTACAATTTATTCAATTAATACAAAATAACTAAAATCGTTATTTATTTTATTCGTTTCAATTCCGTAAAAAATTAACGTATGCCTATAAAAATGCCTATAAAAAATGTTGCACATATATTTTCAATACTTATGAGGAACCTTGTATTACATTTCAAAGCATTTTTACTCAGAAATTAAGTTTATAAAGTGCTTACATAAATATTTGTCGAAAATGTCAAGTCATCACTAGTCTAATCACTACAGTAAATAGTTATTCTTTATTTTGAATTACAACAAATTCGATTTTGTTGATAGCTGCATGCACACTAACATGCCCGTTTTCCGCCTTTGCAGCCATTTATTAAGAATGGTACTACTTACAGTTTTTCTACTTTTCAACCCCCCGAAAACTACATTGACATTTCAACTACAAGCCTTCTTTCTGCTACAAAACTTATGACAGTCACAAAACAAATAAAAAATAAAAAAACACATCACTGTAAATTCAATACATTCATAGCTCAAAATCTAAAACGGCGATGTAAAACCCAACTGTGAATATCACTTATATTTTAACCAAATCTTGAACATTTTAGTTAAGTTAAATTTTCTTAAAATTTGTTTTTATAATTCAACAATTTATAGACCCCTTCAATTTCCACTGAACTCAGTGAACTCCATAGAGGTATCTCACGCTTTTTGTATAATATGTAATACATACTATATAATATAATATCATACTAAATTTGAATAAACATCCATATTATAGGTACATATTTCCAGTAAGAATTTAGCACTGTCTGATTCGTTTTAGCTAATAAATATTTTATAATACATTAACAGTAGGAATTAAACATACTAGATCATTGATTATATACCATAGTTTTGCATTGTGATTGAAAATTTTTTTGAGGATACTAAAAAATATTCATGAATAATTGTCGTAACATACCTACCTACTTGCAACATATTACAACATTGTATGGGTACCGTGGTGCCCATATATTCTAATATATATATATATAGAATACATAGAATATATTTATATATATAATAAGACAATTGACTATATATGGCATGTGAAAACATATGTTAGGTACTTTCATTTAATTTTTTATATTACAACAGTCGGGACAACTAAATGCATACTGTAAGTTCAATTTTAGTTTTCATAAGTTATATGTGAATAATCATGGTGTTTAAATTAAAGTGACTGTACCTTTTAATATTTTTTAAATAAAAAAATATTTAAAAATTGTCGAAATTTCAACATTTCTTTCTTGTGCAGAATATAATATTTCCTAATGCGTATTGCATTATTATTTTAAATATGTCGAGTATATACCATATACCACGAAAATACAAATGCATCTGGTATACGGTCTACAGCTCCACACGTTTTAAATTAATGATAAATTCCATTATACGTTTTATATACTTCTTTTTATATCAAAATACTAAAATTGCACAATGCGCATGCATTATAAATTATTAGTGGGTAACCAAAGAGAAAGTATGAAAAATAATCAAAACATAATATTATAATACTACTAACAAATAATGGAACTAATGAATATTCATAATATTGAAATTCAAATTGTTTTTATTATTATTTACCTCTGCATTTATTTAAATTTTTGGAATACTAAAACTATAATGCAATACTTAAAATATAATAAAATATGATTGACTATCGAATAAATCGATGAGAAAATTTAAATGTACACACGTCCATATTTTATTACAGCGAGTTTTATTATTACATTTTTCATTGATTTTTTAGAGCTTAATATACGCAATACACCTCTTGTAGTCTCATACACCAAGTAGTGATAGATATCTATAGGCATGAGTATTTAATATTTTTATTATGGTAATTATTATAAGTTATGACTACCTACGATATGAATACCAATATTTAATCGATTTTGTCTTTATGCTGTCTTTGTGTATTTTTTTTTAAAGATAATATATGATTATAGAGGATCCAGTTTTAAATGCCTACTATTTTAAATCACAGATAACTTTCCTCTATAGGCTCTATAACGATACGACCACTAAAACATAATATTATAGGTAGGTCGACGGCACACGATATAAACGAGCTTTGTGTAAGAGAGAGGTACAACCACCTCAAGTACCTCTTCTACATAAATAATAATAATTTCTCGGACGGTCATTTTGAGAATACTTATATATTATTATTTAATTTTCATTAGGCCGCCACAACTTCACTAATGACCCGGTTATGATTTAACCGGATTTAAAAACGAAACTGTGCAGTCCAATCGATTACGATTAATTCATGATTGTAAACACTACCTATAGGTACCTACTGAAACACGAATACATTATTATTATTATTATTATCATGCCATTCATATTTCATTTTTGTCAATCGATATAAAACACATTAGTAAGTCTGTACTGTATGCATATAAACTGTCACCGCTGCTCTTGAGTTCCCCATAACGATGATATTACCATTCTATATAATATTCTGCAGCTTTATGTTATAAGGTTGCACATATTATTACAGTAATATTACTATTAAAAAAATAAATACCTATTCTGTATATAATAGACTAGAGGTATCTAGTATTATTATTGTTGTAATTATTATCGTGTTTTTATAGTTTATTATTAATATTATTTGGCGTACGTGCATATACTTATTAAAATATTATATATTCTTTAAACGTGAATACGATGACTATAGATAATGGCCTAAACCTATTTAAACTGTATGGAAATAAACATATTTTTACTGTATATAATTTTTTTTTTAACGAAGGAAATTTGTCTATTTAATAATTTATTTTGACTTGTCATTTTAATCTTGAGCTATTACCGCCGAAATAAACGTATTCACGCTGCAGGGCGTGCCGGGCGTGTCACGGGTGCAAAATAGGATTACTAAGATTTAGTCGATTTAGACCAAGGGCTCAGCTTATAAGTATAATACAGACAATTTATGGACAAACATTTATTTGGTAAACTTAATGTTTGAAATTAAAAGTCCTTTATTTATATATTTTTTCTTAAGTCATAGTATTAGGTTCCTACATATTATTATATTTAGGTACGTATTTAATATATATTATGAACATATTATTCATTCAAACAATGTGTTGTTTTTTGCATTCGAGTGATACAAAATCAATTTGAGAATTGTTATTTCTTTTCAAAGATATTATACACTTATATAGGTCATAATATTACATTTTAAACTGCAACAAACTTTATTGGCCAAAAATATCAACAGACATAAAATAAATAGGTGTTTACTTGTAGTTGGACTTTATTTTTCTGACCTAACCTTTCAAATAATGTTGTATACCCATTGTTACATTTATGTTAAATTATTTTTGTAAGTTATTAATTTGATGACATGACGTTACTTTTTATAACACTCTATATATGATGTACTGATGTAATCATACTTTATATTTTTAGAGGATTTTATCACCATGTTAATTGTGTTAGCCTGCAAATTAGTTAACATAAGCAAATAAAACTGCGTGCGCGAGTTCTAATTTAATTTGTTACATTTGGTTTTTGTTAATTTGTGTAAATTTCCTTCATCGCTGCACTATTCCTATCATATATCTTTAAAGTTCATAACGTTAATAAGAACCACCAGTGAGTTTTGAAAAGAACCCGATGGCATTTTGATGAGTATATAATATATTATTATCATCCTTTAGTATTCAACACGGTCGATATTCATCTCATATATGACATTTAACAGATTTGCATATATTCACACATCATAATATTATTCATCTAATATCATCCATACACTATACACTATACTATATTGTATACATAAATAAGCCTAACTTTTCGTTGTGATAATAATGCTTATAACTTAAGTTATTAAACATGTTTCAATTGTACATTACAAATGTACAGAAAGTTCAAATTTAGAGATTGAAAATATAAGTTCTGGTAAACAAAAACAAACAATAGGTACCTATTCAGATTTATAAATTAATAAAACAAATAAATATTAAATGTATATGACAAATAAGTCCGCATTGTCGGAATAAAATATCTGATACTGTGACAGCCGATAGGTACGTTACGTAATCTGAACGTTAGTAAGTTGTATGATGAATCAAAAATGCAATATAGGTATCTAAAAATGAACGAGTATAAAGGGAATATTGAGCGATTTTCCAAGAGTGATGAATGCATGGAGCTCAACGGAGAGAGGGCAGTCATTTAAGACTCGAAGAAGATCATAAATAACTACTTTCTTTGTAGTGGATTTATAAGATAGAGGAGGGTAATACTTAACAAAACTTTTATAAAAAAAAAAAACGATGTTGATAACAAATTAGCCATAAACAGATTAAATCCATAATTATTGACGTAGGTAACTAAACTAAAGAAATTATATATTTTTTTATAATTGCAGATACGTGATAACATTTTCAGGTGGGTTGTACTTGTTTCAGCATGAAGATTGCTGACGTGCAATCGTGTAAAAGGGAAGAATATCCGACCAATAAGAATTTGAAGAAAGTAATAATAAATTTAAATTAAATATGGATTAATTTTACTGTTCTGCAATTTATAACTTTGAATTAAATATGGCTGTACCTACTTAATAGTGTAGGTTTGGCGTATAGAGAACCTAACATCACTGATTGATGCAATGATACGAGATATGAGACAGACGACGGAGAGAATGAGTGATGTGAATTAAGGGTAGATATAGGTACTTGATTGTATGGACAGAAATCGAAATGTGGAGTCATCTTGATGCTATCTGACTACATATCACATTTATATACAGAGTGATTCACCAAGTATGCTCAGCCCCATTTTTCTTTAATAATGCAGTTATTCAAAATCTAATTTTTGGTATTTTTAAATAGGCCCATTGAACGATCAAATTGATTTTAAATTGTTGAACATTTTTGTACCACTTATTAAGGAGTATCATGTATTTTTGTTGATATTATTTTCATCTTTGAGAACCTCGCATTTCTACTGTAGTTTATTTATTGAATAATTTTTCTAAAAATGTTGACGTGTTAAAATCAAAACTCAATAGATTAGTTTTGAAGTATTTAGCTTTGTACACCAAGGTTGATAGGTCCATGATTACAAATTATGAAGTTATGATGGCTGTGGGGATTTAACAATTTTAGTAGTTTACATATATCAACAATAAATAAACAACGATTAATCTATCAACAATTATAATTTGTAAAAAGGTCCAAGTATAATATATACAAGATCCAATATTACATATATTATTTATTTGTGTAATACCATTTGGCATTTTTAAGGACTTTTATATCTTAAGCATACACATTTAAATAACTTAGAAACTAATCGTTCGAATTTCGAATAAGGTATACCTACGTCAAAATTTTCAAAAAAAATTATCCGATAAATTATTTGGATAAAAAGGGGGTTTTTCTTTGAAAAAAATAAGTTTGAATTTCTTGAGTAATACAAAAAATCTCAAGAATTTGAAAATACGACCTTAATAATACCTAAATTTAAAAATTATTCAAAAATCATTGTTTCAAAAATTGTTTATTAAAGGAAAATATGGTGGTGAACATGCCTAATGAATCATCACCGATTACCATGTATACATGTGTAAATGTGTTATAAAAATCATACACCTATTGTTACGTTTTCGACATACTCGTATATCATATTCATATGGACCCAGTGATTATAAATTCGATTAAACAAAAACGGTAACAATAGTAACTATAACTGTTAGAATTATAATTTCATTAAAATTCAAAGAACAGTCGAACACTATAATTACAGAGATAAGAGACTGAAAAGTGAGCCAATTAATTTGTAACGAGGGTAATGAATTTGAATTCATTATCAATTATAGCAAATGGCCAATTAGGTAGGTATGAATTGGTAAATACTAATTATATATTCGATATGCAGATTAATTTGTAGTTTTATCTTGTTCGTCATTAGTTTGATTTCTTGAAACATAATTTTTCGTGTGTCAAGTTAAATCCACCCCCTCCCTCTTCCAAAATATTCCTAACCTTATTATTTAAATTTGTGATAAAATATTTATATATTTAACTCCTTTGTTACCGGGTTTTAATCGATTTCTACCAAAGACCATAGTCCTTGTCAATTTAATGAAATCGCTAATTACAATTTTTTACTTATTATACTCATTGTAACTATTTGTAACCGACTTTGTAGAATTTATTTAAATAATAACGAAACTCTCATAGGTATATACTTATTATAGAACTCTATCACGATAAAATCACATGGCACAGTATATATATTTATATATTTGTATAACAAATAATATATAATTATTGCATCTTTTGACAATCTTTCTTACAATATGTAGGTATATTATTTTAAAGTAAATATGAGTAGGTTGGTATAATATTCAACAATTTACAAAAGATCATTTTATTTAATTATGTTAATAATATTGTTTTCAATCTAAAATACAAGATTATTTTATTGGAACTTACTTTGCACTCTGCTTAACTGATTTTTACAAACTTTTTGTTTAAGTATTTTAATACTTAGAACTTTTTCTGGTAAACACAATAGGACATTGTAATTTATTTTTAAATTTATACTTTAATATTGATCTTTTGTTAATATCCACAATAAACTATATACCTACCTAGGTACTTTTCAATACTTTATACATCGCTTAGCAAAATAATTTAAAGAACAAAGTTTCATTTTGATAAAAAGAAAGAAAAAGTAAAAAGAGAAAAATCGTATAGACTTCAGTGAGTAGAATATATATTACGAGCTAACGAGCTATCAATTTAAAATCTTAGTTGGCATATTGAGTTGTAAGATTATAAATATTTTTATACCCAATATTTATTTTTACTTTTAGATTCTGATTGAAACGATATGTATGTATTGATTTTACAATGATGTGTGTTTTTTTTTTTTGTGTCTGTGTACACGATAAGTAGTCGAAATAATGCTTAATGGGAAAGTTAATATTGTTGGTGCATTGGGAAGGTCAAAATTTAAAATTCTCAATAGTTTTCAAAAGTGTCCGGAAAAACAAAATAAAAATTAAGGAAAAGCGGGAATTTTTATGCCTAATCGGTTTTTGACAAAATCGATTTTGGCTTTTGGTGTAACTTTAAAACAAATGTTCGTAAATACATGAAATTTTCACTGAATGTTTATGTTAGCCTTTTCTAAACATGAAAAAATTTTCAAAATATTTTGTCTTGTTTTGAGTTGTTTACAGATATACTCAGTTTCTAACTTTTTTAGGTTTTTTTTTCTATGAATGTCAATAAAACTTTATTTGTTGGTTTAAAACAGCTTGAATATTTAATACAAGTCTTCGACTATATTGTTACAATGACATTTGAAAAATATTAAAAATCCTTAGTCACAGTTTTTTTTATAAGCATTTAAAATTCGAATTTGACAAAATTTTTCAAATTTAAAATTTAATAATTATTTTGTAGTTAAAAATTTATAAAATGTTCAACTTTTATAGCTAAGAATTGAAAATTTAAAACAAAGGTCCACGTAAATAGATAAATATACAAATGACTTTATTCACAATAATATCATTAAATATACATATAGTAATATCATAGGCTGACTGACCGTCTTCGCTCAGAATCGTTTTTCTTATGCAGTGATATCATATCAATGAATTCAAATTTAGCACCATCCATTACAGTGACCCACTTGTAACCTACTATACAGCAGAGCGACATCCACTTGCCCACTTTTTTAAAATGTTATTGATCGAGGAAAAATTTATCTTAAATATACATCTTAATATTAATTTTGCTGATACTGTAAAGTTATTTAGACAATAATACTAACAAATGAATAAATTGAATTAGTTTATTCAAATTATTTTTATAAGAATCTTATTTTAATTTAGAAATGTGTATAATAAATAGGTAGTAGTAACTAATAATATATTAATTTATAATAATATACAAAAATAATATTATAACGTAAAATAATTTTAAATTAGTGGCTATACTAAAATTATTTTAAATTAAGATAGCAGACCGATAAACGTATTGAATTTATAATGATGTGTGTGCTTTGTTCTATCATCACCTTTTGGGGCAGTATAAATTCTTCGATTTTCTACTTCTGCATTTTTTCTGGTATGAAAGTGGATCTAGTTGGTATTTTTTTTTTTTTTTTGGGAGGGGGGGGGGAAGAAAAAAACCGTAAAGAAAAACAAGAAAAAAAATTAATAAAAAACTGAGGATTTTAAGCAAAACTAGTTTTCGAAAAATTAGATTTTGTATTTTTGTGTAGGGAAGTTAGGTAACACTAAAAAAAACTGTTTATACATGACATTCTTCCTGAATTATATTTATATTGACATTTTATATAGACTATACAATTTTTAAAATATTTTTATTCTTTTTGAGCTATTTGTAGGCATTGGAAAATGTTAATTTTTATGAGTTTTTTAAATTATTTGATCTGTCATAACACTTTATAACATAATATTCCTCATATGTTGTTTTAGAAAATTAAAAAAGATTGAGAATCGAAAAATCCACAATAATAATTATTTATTGAGCGTTTGAAGTTGAAATTTGTTAAAATTTATCAAAATCTAGAACATTTCAAAACTATTTTGAGTTGGAATTTCATTGAAAATATTCTATTAACATCTAGGATTTGAAAATTTAACTCAAAATTGTTCACAGGTTTTCTTACTTAGAACAAAAAATTAAAGTTTTACGACATTGAATATTTAAACGATTTTTCATTTAATGATCTACTTATTTATTGTTGTAATTGAAAAACTTATCACCTAAGATAGGTATATGACATTTCTCTAAATGTTTACCTATGTAATGTTTTTGATAATTTACTATACATTAATTTTTTTTTAATATTTTGAGTTATACCTAAAGACGTAAGATTGAAAATTTTTTTTTCATTGAAAATTTTGAAAATTTATTTTTTTTTGTACTTTTCATAAATTAATTAATTTTTAAATTTAAATAATAATTTAAAATAATTTGTAAAATTTCTGTTTCATTTTGATTTACATTGTAACAAATATAACGTCAGAATCAAACAAAACACTTAAAATAAAAAAAAATATAATTTGGGTAAAATTGAGGAAGTGACTCAAACAATAAATTACCTCCGTTAAAAATTGAAAAATCAATAATTGTAACAAACGGTTATACACTCATAATTTATACTAAAGTAAAAATACAACATTTTTAATAAAAGATAAAAAGGCACATTTATTACCGAGTTAAATATTATATATTGATATGGGTATATATTATAATATATATTTAATGATTTGTATTTTGAATTTACTATATTATGTTCATTAGAATAATACCAACATTATATTAAAATGGGTAAATGGTAATAAAAGTACATATTTTAAAATATAATTATGAAGGTTAAATATACTACAACTATATAATATCAAAAGATTTATTTGATAAGAAATTAATATGATAAATTATAAAATTTCACGAAAATGTTCACAAAAAAAAGTTTACATGAAAATTTACATCACTAGTTATACCCATATGCATTTGTAATTTTCAAATTTTTTTAGTTTTTTTTTTAGTTATTTTCTATACATTTCAATACAAGGTTCCTCATAAGCTGCTGTGATAGCAGTTGAAAAATATTAACAATTTATAATCATTTAAAGTTCAAATTTTTACAGAACTCATCAAAAATTTTAAATTATTTTACATTTAAAAATGTGATTGTTTTATAGTTCAGATTTTAACCACAAAATCAAATAAAAATATGAGCGCAGTTTTTTTTATGGATATTTTAAGTTCAAATTTGGAAGAAATTAGAATTTAGATATTTAAACAAAGAATAACGATATTAGTTAGTTTTTTGTAATTTAAAAATCTTATATTTATGGGTACTTGACACTTTTAAAGTAAGTATATTATTATATCGTGTACACTCAATACTCATGGACATTTTCAAATGCAATATTTTTGACAAACATTAATTTAACCTAGATACTGCATTACTAATATCTAATAGTAAAATAAATTACTTTAATAACGGCAATTTTATCATAAAAGAAATAAAGTCTAACACTGTCGTTGTCCAGAATAGTGTTCGGATACCTACAATGATTTTATATCATTAAATTAAAATTTAACACATCCATTACAGTGACTCCTTCACCTAGTACAGCAGACTGGTGCCTACATACCTACTTTTTTTTAAATTAAATTTAACTGTTTTATAGATAGCTGGTGTATTAAGCTTTAGGTGTTATAATTAATAGTTTTATACATTTTTAACTTTAAAATAGTTTAAATATTATTTTTATGATTCTGACAAATTTAAAACAAATTGTAATTCATACCTTTATATAAAGATTGTGACCATGTAGTTTGATAATTTTTATTACGATAAGAACGTGTTATGAGGAACCTTGTAAAGACTTCTCAAGTTTATTAAACCTATAATTATATCACGCATAAATCGAAAAGATGTCCAAAGAGAACTTAAATATTTTTTAAATTATATCATGTCTAAAAAATGATAGAGTAAATATTTGATAAAAAAATTCAAGTCTGCAATTATTTCGTCTACATATTTTGTCGAAAACTGTTATGCTTAAAAGTTACCGTTTTTTGTTTTTATCAATTATTTTTTAAAATTCTGGAAATATTTTACTTTAAATTTCTCAAAATATACCAACTAGATTCATATTTCTACCTCAACATTTAAGATTGAAATATAAATACTGTTCCAAAAAGAAGGTAAAAACTAAAAATCAATATTTATCGTTCCACTAAGTATCTACAATTGATTCCAAGTGTAATATATCGTTATGGTTTTCATGATTTTTTGTTTAAAATAAAAATGACAAAAAAGGGGGAGATAGATATTTCAAGCGATGGTGTACGATTCATATGAAATGAATCGGAACTGCTAATTCAACTCGAAATATTTAACAATATTTACTTGTTAGTCGCCACTTTTGTTACACTACACCTATTACCAAGTTTTTATAAAAACAATAAACTTATGATATATTATTATAATAATATAATATATTGTTTATACGTGTACCCATAACATAGTAATACATACATGATATTATATTTATCCAACTATACCTACAGTGGTCTATAATAGTATATAAAGTCATGAGCAATACTTAGTATGACAATAAAATGTGATATATAATTTATAAATAAATATAATATAATATAATATATTATATTATTATGTTATTAACAGATTTTAGATGTGTTATCTTGAAGCGTAACCTGTTGTTTTTGGGTATAGGTGCCACATTATGGTAATCTAAACCACCTACAATGTTTTTTTGGTTTGTTATTCAAAATATAATTTATAGATAAACATTTTAGAATTATTTAATGTTAATAAATAGCCTATCGCCGTCAATCCGAGTACCTATAATGAGTTGGTACATAATTGATATAATAACATTTCATTTATTCGTGAAGAAAATAATAACTATGTTACTCAGAAAAAGCGTTCATCATATATTTTGGAAGTGATTTGTAAATTTTTAATAACACACCATGTAAACCATCATAATGTAAACATAAATAATAATTGGTTTGTAAAAGTAGGCCAACATATCAGTAGCAACCAGCATATGATATTCATAATTATATAATATGCATGCTAATATATACTTATACTGAGTTTCATGAACAATCACTAAGCATATTTTAATGAATCAGTAGTGAGCTAATGGTCCCTTAAACATGATTTAGTGTTCCATTATTGGTGTACATTATATTTTAGTGAACCATTAAATTAATCAATTTTTTGAGTGATCGGTATTCATGTAAAAAAATATTAATAAATATGCTATTTATATAACTTTACATGCATTTTGGTTCATATTCATAAGATGTTTGTTGCAGTATATTATTTTCCTGGTTCCTATTTCCTTTTTTTCTAAGGTTATGATCTGTTATTATAATTCTATACATCTACCGGTTTTTTCAGCAACAACAATTTTTTTTAATCATAAATTAAACATTTATTCGTATTTCGTTGTTTAGACACATTTAACTAAGAATAAAATGCAATAAGAAATAGTTGTTTTATGTATTTTAAATTTGTATCCCAAGTGTTTCTAGCTTGAAGGTCTGATGTACGTACATAAGGTGACCAAGTGATTATGTAGTTATTATAGTACCAGTTATTGAGTATTTGAGTATAGTCTAACAAATTATGTACGTAATTTATTATACAAGTTGGACATTGGCCATTGGACATTTTATGGAAACTAAATTAATATATCTAAATAGTTATACAAACGGAGTGATCAGAAATTAGTGTTACAAAGAGCTTACTAAATAATCTTAGTACCTACCTACATTGTAGTCGCATATTCAATATTGTAACATACCGATTTATGTTCAGCCACCTCCCAAACCACATGGACATAATATTTTCTATAGTAATGTTTTTGATTTCACGTCATAAGAGGAATAACCTAAACGAATAACATTGTAAATTTGTCATTTATCGGAAACATAAAAAAAAACACCTAAAAGGCTAAAAACGTTCATAATTACAATTATGTACCTACATTAATTCAATTTGTTTTATTGATTAGTAGACTGTTGTACAACCTTTACCAGAGTAGTATAATTATTATACATGATTATAATCTTATAACAATACATATTTCACGTGGTTCGTAAAACTTCTACAAAATAAAATAGAATCTAGCACGTAAACAATTCTCAAAAACAGATTGACGGTTCTAAAAAATAACTATAAGAATTATAGGCTGATAAGATAAATATTACTATACTTAAAAGAAAAAAAAAACTTTAATTATTTTAATAGTGCTCAAGTTTCTTTTAGACAATTTACTAAAAAAAAAAAAAATATTTTGTCATTAGCGAATTACTATCTATATTGGTATGTATATATTTTCTCGTCGGAGCGATTAAGAAGTGTGTAATTATTATTATCGAAACGATTCCATAAAACGACCATTATTATTATTATATTTTATCGTTATTAATTATTATCAATTTTACTATGCAGTTAGAACCCGAGTAGTGAGTAGAAACTACGCACGGAGAAGTATAATATGCAATTAATATATTAATTGCCAATATTGATAATATAATCCGTTCAAATCAAACAAACAAATAATACGATTTTATTACTGGGTATCAAACAGTTATTAAAATGTGTGAGTGCGTGAAATTCCAACAAATATTTGGTGACAAATGACCGTGCTATCACCGGTTCCTCTTGGGACTTAAATTCGTCTCTGAAAGTCATTTTTATTAAACGCATAGACGCACAGCGATTACCTATTTACGAGTCCCATTATATTAGCATACCTATAATATTATTATACCAATAATGCTTAAACGCTACGAATTTATCCAAATTCTGAATTTTGAAGTATAGGTTGACGTACCTATAACTGCACATAGGTATAACGTACCGGGTAGTGTGTGTATATAGTTGTTTAAGTGTACCTATATTATTTTAAAGGTATGTAGAATCCAAATAAAACCTTTATTCGCACGATCACCAAGTCTTTTAATGCCGGGAAAAAAATAGTCCACAACTCTGTCTCGAGTATAAGAGTAGTAACCTCAGGTGGCCACCGGTTTTCGTCGGGTTCGGTAAGCACCACGTCCGCTAGGCAAATCTGTCGAATGTCGTCGAACTTTCGTATCCGACTGCGCTTCGCGAGAGTGTGGCATTAAGTCACACCCATTGCCGCCGACGCCGCCTCATAAGTTACTCTCATATTATTATGAGAAACAGTTATAGAACTATATTTTTTTTCCGGCATTAAAATCCGACTCTGTGATCGCGCGAATCGAGGTTTTATTCGTATTCAACAAACACCTATAAAAATATAAGATTGCACAGCTATAATACACGCACTACTCCGTACGTCGTTATATGCGACCATACGTATCGACGTAAAATTCTTAGTAACGGTCGTAGAGGCGGCCCTGCAGCAGTAAAAGGAACCTGTGAATATAATATTATACATACATATGGATATCTCGAAGCGCCTAACTCGGCTACCTGCAGCTTCTCGGGAAACGGACGACGCGTAGCACGAAATTGATATCGTGGCTTGTACATAGTATACAATATATAAGACATGAATATTTGCAAGACTCGTTTCGCCGGAATGTCGTCTATAACAGCACAACACTTTGCGCCCTCTCGAACGGCGACGCGAAAACTATTTCATCGGGAATTATTGAGGATCAGTCGACGGCGAATTCCACAATTGATACTGACCAACGGTGAATATCGCTATTTCCCGCTCTTGAGTCATTTAACTCGCGAGGGTAAGATACTGCGACCGTGGTATTAAGTCTGTCACCTCGACCGTGGTTTAAATTCATTGGTCAACCGCGCGGCAGTCATCACGCCACATTGAATTCGGTAAATATACTCGCGAGCGATATTTCCCGTAATCGGTCAGTCTTAATGGAGAACCGCCCGCCATTCGTGTTTATCTCAGCGTCGTCTGATTTTCAACAAATCTCGTCTCTCGATCGAAACCGTTTTTGCGTTGTCGAGTGCGATCATTTTGATAAGCAAATTAAATATTGATTTTAATAATACCTATGTGCACAATATTAACGGTGCGGATATGTATATGCAGTGCGTCGAAGTTGCCAACGAGTGTTGTATATCTTTTAGGTACGCGTATAATATCGTGTTTAAAATCAATATAATATCAATATGCAGTATTATATATTTTGCAAACTGCAGAATTTCCGGTCCGACGAAAGTGCGAAACGCGTCGATCGTCTCCTTAGGATAAGGACGCATCGTCAAGGTAAGACAGACATCATGCAACCTATATTATTATTCTCAGACTCTTTGTGGAGATATCCGATATGGCGATAATATAGGCGTATAGCTCATTCATTAGTTTCACTGAATATTTACTTTGTACATTGGCGTTATTTTGAGCATATATTGTACCTATTTATATATTATATTATTATTATCATAATAATATGCGTGTTGCGTGTATACTTGGTGAAATTTACAAAATCAAACTTAAACCTTGACGAAATAGTCATGTTATGGCGTCTTTCGTTGATTTTTAGTGAGTATATTGTATAAAAAAATAATTTAACAAATGTACAAATTAGCATAAAAATATATGAACATGTTTTATAAATCATAAGTGATGATTGACAGTATGTAAATTGTACCTACATAAAAAAAGTATTATTATTGGAACTATACAGAGGGGGAATTACAAAGTTCAGTCCCAGATTTGGGATCATATTTGTGGCTGAATTTTGTCCGATAAAACAGCTATGGTTGATATTGGATTTGCCTATTGATATCTTATCCACCTACGTTGATAAGATATCAACTATTATACTATAACGATATGAAGTATGTAGGTATAGTCGTACAGGGTACTACAGACTACAGGGTAGGTTGAGACGACTAAATTTTTATACAAATCTAAATTATTGCTAGGTATAGTTAGCGCCGGATAAGTATTAAGTACACCTACCGGCCCACCGAGTTTTAGGATTTTTAACGTTTGACTACAGCTACAGCACGTAATGTATACAATTTAATAATTTAGTATTTATTTTCTACTGATGTTTGTACTAACTAATTCCTCATTATCATATAAGAATAAAATTACGGCCAGAAACTCATAACCGGATCGTCCGGATCATATATTGAGTGGCCTACCCTAACCGGGCCTGGGTGTAGTCGATCGTTATAATATAATAATATTATAATGAACTATCTGAATATCCCAGGTTCACCCGTGTGCAGTTTTTTTTTGGCAAATCCTATATATACGCTATTTAGGTGTATCTCGGTTTGAGTGTAGGTATCTCTGCAGTTTTAGTGTAACTCAGTTCACGGACAAATCGGCGTTAGTATACCTATAGCTTTCTGAAATAATTCGACCTAGATGGGCAACCACAAGTCCCGGATTGGATTTAGACCTTGGCCTATGTTTTAAACATGACTTACTCCCTTACATTTTCTAACATCTCCAAAAACGATCTCAGAGATTTTCGTCAAATTAGATTGAGTAGTTTTCGGGTATATAAATTATAGGACACACACGTACATTTGGTTTTAAGATATAGTTTCTTTATTTGAGGTCATAAGTGCAAAAATTTGATGCATGCTTGTACCTGATCTGCCCAAAGTAACCAATGGCGACCATTTATATTAAAAAAAAAAAAATACTAATCTCAACTGTTACTATTATAATCTGCAACCAATGGCAACCATTTATAAACAAAAAACCGTTTAAATTTCTACTGTGAATTTTAATATCCCTGTTTTACCTCCTCTTTAAAATGCGAATATTGGAAAATCTAGAGGAACCGCTATTCCAAATTTCGCGTTTGTATGTTGTAGTTTTTGAGATGTAGCTTACGAATGAGTGAGTGAGTGGTATTTGGATTTTATATAATATATAGATAATAAAAATTAAATTATAATTATATATTTTTTTAGCGATTGGTTATGCCTAAAGGCTAAAACTAAATTTGTATTTTAAGGTCAGTATACCTACCAATTGCAATTGCGCTGCTTAGATTTTAGGTCAATATACCAATAATTGCGTTGCATATACTTTAGGTATGTTTATGTAGGTATATTAGTTATAGTATATTATAAAATATGTATGCTAACTATTATTGACGTTAATTGTACAACAATAGAGAAAAATCACGAATAAATCGTTTTTATAAAATCCGGAAAAAAGCTATATATTTACATATTATGAATACTTTTAACTATACACAAAAAATATACTGAAAATAAAATAGTGTTATAGGTAATAGTGATTTGTTATGTTATAATTATATATTTGTTTATATTATATAATTATGCATATTATTAATGTTCATGTTCATTATACTTCAATAACAATATTGTTATATATATGTGCTATTGAACAAAATGAATATTACCCTAAAAATTGCCAAGCGCAATTATTGGTATAAGTACGAAAAGGTGGTTATGGGTAACATCTATAATCCATCGTAAAAATATATTTCATACGTATCTATTGTTAAATTACGTTCTAAAAAAAATTCAACAAAGAAAAGGATACAGTATAATATGTCGGTTAACACGCGGAGAATCTTAAGTCCCAGCTGAATTTCCTATATCACTTTTGTGTATAGTTTTTTGTACAACCCGTCCGATTAATGCGGCTAAACTACGCAGTCCCCACTTACTATAATATGATTTCTACTGAATGTTGCTTCCTAAATCTCAACACGCAATATTAATCAATATATACACAACGTAAAAGGTATGTACTATGTACTAATTAAATGTAAATATAACTTCAGTCTTCAATAAGCATACCTATTAGAAAACAAGTTCGAATCATAATACATGAGTATTTATTTAAATGATGTTTATTTAAACTGTATTTCTATAATAAATTAGTCTTGAAAATTGAATATGGGGCATAATTAGGGTCGAATATATTAACATATCAGATTCTAATAATAATTATTTATAAATTATGTAAAAACGTTTATGTCTATGCAATAGATATTGCATAGATATGCCATGGTTATTGCCCCTACACCGAAATAACGTCATGGTGAGAGGGAACGGACACACACGGATTGGTTCTGGAAACATTAACCACGGCTAATCAGTGGGTATCGTGGTGGACTCCTATAAATAGACACAGTCCGGAAATTCCGAAGATCTCAACGCTGCACAAATCATTGAACTTTGGAAACTGTTGTCTAAAACATCTGTACAAGTACGAACGTAGATGGTCGGGTGCGACTAAGACCATGGTGGCAGTCGTCTACAATTATGCAATAATATTACAATATTATACTATTTGAAGCAATCGTCACGTGCTCAGCTATGGCCCAGATATGGCCTGAAGAATATTTTGTAGTAATATTCTTTTATACTATAGTAATAACGGAAGTGTTTTCTAGATGATTATTGTATCTAATATTTAAAATTAGGTGGTAATTTTTAAATCCAATCGGAATAAATCGATTTTGAAATTATAATTTTAATTCAAATATGACAGTATGACAGTATCTTTTATGAAGTTTATAAATAATCGTAAGTATAGGTAGGTAATTCATTGACTATAATAGATGTCAAAGTTAAACATTTTATATTGTTGCCAATTTCTAAATGAAAGCGTTTTTCATTATTAATTTATTTTATTTTATATGATAAAATGTTTTTAAATTTATAAGATATTACCTATATAGTTGTTAGTTATTACTTATTATACTTATCAGTTATCACCAATCGTAGGTATAGCACTAATATTATTAAAGTGAATATATAGTGTACCTACAGACCATACAGTATCACACAATTATTTAATAATGTAAAATGGTTTGATACTGGAGATTTTATTACTCCGCCAGTTTCCACTTTAAAATTGTTAATATTGGTGGAGCGATCTATAGGTGCATCTTTGGCTTCGAGATCTATGGAAATTATCGAATTTTATTTAATCTTGTCGTTCCTTATATAGATATATGATTAAATACTTTTATAAATAAATCTCTCTATTCTATTACTATGTCAAGTGTACCTATATTCAGGACTTTGGAGGGGCATTTGTGTTTTGTACAGTTATTGAATGTTGAAACATATCTTTGTAACACTTCAATGATATTGATATGTTGTTCAGTGATTTTGTTTTGTAAACGTCTAAAATATTTTAAAAATCCACGTTTTAAATTGTTAAGAAATTACGTCAAAAAGTTAAAGATAATTTTATTTATTTTCTATACAACATCTTAAGTAGAAATACCATTTTGTAAAATATGTTTCAATATGTGGGTTTGAAAAAATTCGACCTTGGCCCACACCCGTTCAATAAACGCGTCTTAAAACAACTCTGAACCACGTCGTCGTGTTTTATATACAAACTACAAAGGTTTAAATTAAATAGTTTCAAACCACATAATAATAATAATAATAATAATAATAATAATACAATCTTGTTTTTCAAAACCACATTTTCATCAATTGCGTTCAAAGTCAAAAGGGAATAAACAAATAAAAAAACGGATAAAACAACAACAGCTTTATGTACAATAATGTCGGTTGGCGGATCACTACCTATATATTCAGCATACATTATACATACTACCACGATATAGATAAAATTATATTGTCTTCTCTGAAGTCTGAACACACACAATAAATAGCGTCATTTAAATAATTGAAATTCGAGAGAAAAAACTTCCAAATCGAACGATCCCCCGGACGTACTTATAATAATATGATAATAATATTATAATATATTATTATTAGTGACTATTGTGCCCACCTGTTTTTGCGATGTCGCGATAAGTGTTACAGCACTCGTTCGAGACAATGACCGCGACGCGTGTACAGTGTAATATAAATAATATTATAATATTTTAATGGTCGACATCAAAGGCGAAAATCGGATTGATCAAACTGTAGAGATTTTTTGCAGTATTCGGTCTCTGCAGAGGTTTTCACAGGAAAAAAAACAAAATCATACAGTTTTATACGTGCAGTCCTTGACTTGGAAAATTAATATAGTAGAGGAACTCTGATGACACAAAAGAAATTTGCATTCCCAGCTAATTAAGATACTCAATATAACCAATAACCGTGGGGGCTTCACAGTTCACCCCACCTCCTTTATTACACCCTTAAACATAATACCACGACCAGCAATCATTTCATAACTAATTACACTTAAGTATACTTTAAAGGTTTCAACTATAGCAACCGTAGTAATTAGGTAACTAGGTAATTAGGTAGGTACTTTTGCAGGCATTTGAGGTAATATTGGTATATTTTAAAAATATATCAATAACAAAGTAGGTAGGTAGGTACTCACCTATAGTTTTAAATATTTAAATTCAGTTATAGATGTTCGTAATATTCATTAACTCTATATTCCTGTATTATGTATTATTTAATCTTTCATGAAGCATATATAAAAAGCCGATTGTCGTTTATATTTACAAAATAAAAAAAGGTGGGCAAGTGGATGTCGCTATGCTGTACAGTAGGTTACAAGTGGGTCACTGTATAATGGATGGTATAAATTTTGAATTCAATGATATAATATTATTGTATAAGAAAAACCATTCTGAGCGGAGACGGTATATCAGTGTAGGTATAAGACATTATATACTTATCTATGGTATTAAAAAAAAATTGACCTATTATAAATTCCAAATTAATCATATCACAATATCCATTAGGTACTTATAACGCGTTATACATCAACAACAAACCGTGATACTATCATAGATATATAATAGTATACTTTAGAAGTTTCAAGTACCCACGAATAATATTATACAATCACAACAAAATAACTAAAATAGTTATTCTAGGTTTTTTAATATGTAATTTCGTCCAAATTTGAACTTCAAATGCTTATAAAAAAAAATCGTGCCTATGTATTTTTAATATTTTTCAACTGCTATTGTAACAATATATCATGAGTCTCGCATTAAATTTTCATGTTTTTTTACCCAACAAACACAATTTTATTCATATTTATGGAAAAAAAAAACTAAAAAAAATTAAAAACTGAGAATGTCCGTAAATAGCTCAAAAAGAGTCAAAATATTTTCAAAATTTTATGTTGTATAGAAAATGAAAATATTAACATTCAGTGAAATTTTCAAATATCTACAGTTATTCGTTTTTTAATTACAATAAAATAAAAAAATCGTTACATGAGAAATCGAGCGAATATCAAATGTTGTAAAAATATGAATTTCAAACACTCATAAAAATTTGATTTGACTTTCTTGTAGACATTTATTTTATTTATTTATTTATATATCTATAAAGGTAGACAATATTATGAGGAATCTTGTATTACATTTTCAAATCTTAGATTTAAAAAGAAAAAATTTACGAATTCTTAAATATTTTGAAAATTTCATCATGCATAGAAAATAGAAATAGTTTAAAATTTCATGTATCTACGGTAATTTGTTTTAAAGTTACACCAAAAACCAAAATCAATTTTCTCGAAAACAGATTTTGCGTAAAAATTCACGTTTTTTCCTTAATTTTTCTTTTGTTTTAACTTAACCTAACCTAACCTAGCCTAAACTTTTGTTTTCCAATGCACTTTTGGAAACTACTGGAAAAAATTTACTTTTGACCTTCCAAAGTATCAACTAGATTTACTTTCCTATCAGAAAAGATACTGTTGAAGACAATCGAAGCACTTTTACTGTCCTAAAAGGTGATGACAGACACAAAAATAAAAAAATTAATTTTAAAATTAAAAAAAAAAAACATCATTGTAAAATCAATACATTCATCGTTCCACACAGAATGTAAAATAAATATATGTGAATTCATATTATATTTTATCTAATGTGTATATTTTTTGTGCAATATGTCTAAAATCAATCCCGAATTCGAATGATGTCAAGAAACATATTGTAAGGACTAAGCTAATTCCGCAAGAGATGTACAGCCCACCAACTGAATTGACTAAATAGGAGCATTTCACATTATAAACAAACAATTGTATTAATCTTAATTTGATAAACTCCATAAATAAGAATAGGTTTCATATATTTTATACCTGACTTATAACTGTCTTATAAAATTGCCTTTTAGGACAAATATTCTTAGTTTTCTTGTCTTTTAACGTTCGTGCTTAAAAGGTTGTTGATCTATTTTATAAATAGGCGAAAATCCATTCAAATTTTAGGGGGTTAACATGGGGGTTAATCATTTTAGGGGGTGCTAAGTCCTCTAAGCCTTTCCTGATCTCTGCCTATGTCCATCAACAACAGTACAACGTCTGCAACTATTATCATTTATCAGTTCTTATCTTATAGTTCATACCCAAATATTGACTATTGTACGTAATTATTACATAATTATCATGTATCACTCAATCAAATTATCAAAACACATTCACACATTTTGTAAACAGTTTTTTTTCAAAAGTATCATATTTTTAATTTTGTAAAAAAATCCTAAATAAAGTAACGTACGACCAGAATCGAAAAAAAAGTAGGGGTACGCTAAAATATCTGAACATAATATTGCGTTGACGTACTTGGTCCTCCTACGTCCCCCCCCCCCGCCCAAAAGACAAGCACTGGATTCTTTTGGCGGTACACAACGGCGACGGCGGTGGTGACCCTGGCCGCGGAACTAGTCAAGTGAGGGGGGTCCAGGGTTTCCCGCCAACTTTGCCGTCGCGAACAGCCTGCTCGGAGTGTCTCGGCTGGCCGGCAACGTCGACGGCTACACGAGCTTTGCGCCGCCGCCGCGGGCGCGCCACCGTCGGACGCGCGGGCGGTCCGCTGTTCCGTGGAATCCGTCGTCGCCGGCCGGCGCGCGACCACTATTACGATACAATATCGTACGTGTAAACGACGCGCGTTACGTGACCGCGCGCGCAGATCACCGGTGACCGGCGGACGGACGATCGCGTGCGTCGTGTATGCGAATCTCTCTCTCTGAGTACGCGTTTCGCGACCGCATGTGTCAGTGGTACTTGTGTGAGTGTGTTTGCCGCCGCCGCGAATTCGTCGAGTGAACGTGCCGCGTCGCAAGTTCGCGCGCGCCAAAGTTTCAACCGACGCCCTTTGTGATAAATTTAACCGTTTTGTTTTTTTTTCATCTATCCCTCCGGTTCGAAGCGATTTATTTATCCGTTTTTGCGGGTCCCGTCTTCCCTGTGCGACGCCGTCAACTTTACAAAACATAATATTTATTAAACAGGCACGGGGACATATTATACCTAACTTACCTGCCTAAACTTACGCCTAACCGTCGCCCCTTATGCGGATAACATTTGTCTACACGCGGATAATGAAAACCTCGGTAAGTCCATAATTTCGATATGTACCTAGGTGGCTAGGTATGATGTATTTAGTATTATTATTGTACATTTTTTTTTCATTTTAAATTGTTTATTAGTTTGAAAAAATACAACAATAATATACTTTATAGTATTTAAAAACTCTGATTTTATCGTGGCTAAAATATTATATTTTACTAATCGTACTGAGTCATTACATTATAAAGTCGTAGACCGTATGCAATTTAGTATTATACTGTCATACTCGCGGCTATTGGGTATATTAAACACGTAGTGTCGTCGCGTTATTTACTTAGGTACCTAATCAATTATTAATTTTTTTGAGTACCTGCTATATAAATGTTGTACTTTGGTATCTGTTTGTTACACCGTGAACCTAGTTTTAGCTTTTTGGTGTATAGTCTCTTCATACGTACAGTCTACGAATACATGTAAAATATAATATGTACCAAGAAGGTTTAGTCTTTAGTTAGTTTAATAAGAAATTTTAGTTTTCGAATTCAAAAATCTTTTGATTGATCTTTTTTGTCAAATTTGAATTATGTTACCAGCAATATTATTTTATATTTACTCGAACTTTGAAAATAGTGTCTTTATTCAGATATAATATATTAGTATATTACTATTATTAGAGTTGTATTTATGTTTTTTGCAATTCTAAAGAGCAATAATTGTACTTCCCGTTTTTCTCCAATATTATTTTATATTACACATCCTAAATCCTAGTATATTGTTATATGACATATAAGTAGTGTTCATTAATAATGTTGATTAAAAAACAAAAAAATATAAAAATACTCAATTCAAAAAATGTGTTACTACTTACTCGGACCATATTCTCAATATATCTTAATATATTATTGCATTTTATTGCAAGTTCTTGCATTTTTATACGCTTCTCTTTACCAAAAAAGTAGATCCTACATTGCACAATAAATATAATATGTGCATTTGTTGATACCATGTATATCAACAAAATATAAATAAAGAAAAATTAAGATAATATACACAATTGCTATTCAACACAGTGCTCTAAAATTTACATTGGCTATAATCCAATCACAGAAATGTATACTCACATTTTCATACCATACTGTAGTTAAATGTGGCCCCAGAGTTAAATCAATTTATAAATTATAAAGTTTTTTAATGGGAATCACGGTTTACAAATCTTTATAATCTTAAATTTTTGATTTGATTACCTATCATAAACTTATGTTAAATAAAGCCGACTTGAATTTCCTGGCAATTAGTACTTTGCGCAACTTTGGGTTCAAACAAATAGTTCAAAATGATCACTATCTGTGGAGTCGTTTCCATATGTATTCCTTTTACTTGATGATGGTATTACTGCATCATTAGTATAAAACACCAATAGTTATAAAACTCAAAACTTTATTCATAGCTTTTAATATCCATGGCGTGTTTTAATTCCCAAATCTTATTTTTTGGTAATAAAACATTTAATGTTGGCTCAAAACATTAAACAAATCGTTAAAAAAATCCAATAATAGAAATACGTAGAAATATATACCAAGAATAATACCTAAACCTAATAGCAATAATTTTAATTAAATGCTAAACATACAATTTCTGTATTAAGAAGATTAATATTCCTTCCATAATTCCTTCCTTTCTAGTTTTCTATTAAATTACTATTGAATAATATTTGGCTAGACATATTGTTTGGTATATTCTCCTAGGTACTTATTTATCTATTATTTACATTCTAATACATATATTATTATAATGATTTAATTTTAATCAAATTTTACCACCTACTTAACTATAGGTATGTTATTCACTAATGAACTACAAATATATTTTCTAAAGATGTTATTTTATTCACATTTAAAATTTAGAAAATGACAAACATGTATTTTTGTTTAAATAATGTGCTATATTCAAAATCGTTTTTGCAATTATTATGATTGCGATGATTAATTATACAACCCTATCTTATTGTGACGAGGCAAGTACTCTTAACGCCCGCCTTTCACCCTGCAGTAGGATTTATATTTTATATTTCATCCGTTGGTTCATATTATAATTTAATTTAAGTATTTTTCGATTTAAATTACATACGAAAGTTAATATGGGTTATTTTAGATTTTGATCGGGACCATCAACAAGAAAACTATAAATAATTTATATATTATATTGGTTTTTAAAATACTGTGTAGTTTGTTTTCTCAAGAAAAACACTTGTTAGTTGTGGTAAATAATACAAATACTCCAAAAGTTCTCTATTTAATGAACTTTTAACTTAGAAATAAATAATATTTTAGTTTTATTAAAATTATAAGATTTGTAAGAAAATGTGCTGTTTAACTAAAAAAAAAGCTGTGATACAATTACTTAATACATTTATTGTACGAAATATGAATATCTTAATAATTTTGAATTCTGATCCGTCACTGAAATAAACTGAATAATTTACTGTACCTATATTTAATAAAACCGTGAAAAAAATCTATGAAAATCATGTTCACTGTTTAGTTAACTATAATAATAGGTAGTTAGGTACTATAATATAATTGTTTGTAAGTTATCATATTCTAATTAAAAAATTTTAAATTTTATAAAAATTAAATTAATTATTGAATATGACGTATTGGACATGGATTTAAATTGATTATGGGTAATAATTTGTAAGTAATTTACTGTGGTAGTTTTTGTAAATATATAGGTAATACAAGAACGTCATGAAGAAATATCAAAAACACTATTTTCTTACGAAATTTTGATATTTTTTTGATCATAATCTCTGTACTCTGTTCAAAATCTTTGATTGTATATTGCGAGATAAATATTACATATATTTCTATTAGGTATATATATTATATAGGCACTATAAACATTCTGTGATTCTATATTTCTTGATTATCAATACAGCAACAGTATCTACCTATAAACTTAGTTGCTAAAAGTTGGTATTCGTTCTGATTTAACTTTAAATGAATGACTTATTTTATACTCATTATTTTATCCAATGTTATAGAGGAGGGTTCTATAACTGCTATAACAATTTTACATTAAACAATAAACATTTAATATCATTATAACTTATAGCTTATAAGATCTCACTTGTTTGATATTATAATAAAATGTACCTACCAATAAAAAAATCCCGATTCGGTTCGAATCACGTTGTAATAATGGAAACGACAAATTACAATGTTGTATAGTTTTTAGTAACTAAAAAATTTAGCGTGTCAAAATCAAGTTTGTATAACAAAGAATAAGCTTTTTTTTCTTTTAATTATTAAGTAGTCCATAATATAAATAATGACGTTATTGAATTGCAAGATATAGTTTAAATGAGACATTTAACGATGGAAGTACCTATAGGTATTAGGTAGTTGACCACTACAGAGACGCCAATGATGAAATTGCATTGTATTTTACACTTTGCAATATTAACGGTCAAAAAGTCGCTTAATTTAATTAAAATCGAGATGCAAATAGACCTAAAATATAGTTGATTGATTGCATTTTTAATTACGTGATGTAATTAATCAGATAATTTCCACTTTTAAATAATTAATAAGTGTTGGAATACATGAAATTTATTTAAAAATATTAAGCATAGAATATGTTGTAATAGTTAAATAAATTATCGTAAATCATTATGTTCTCTTTTATTGTCAGTATTTCCAAAATGACAAACATACTATAGATAAATTGTATTATATAATTGTAATAGTAATATTTAAACTGACTAATTGTTGCAATTTTAATTTAAATGTTGAGAGGAAGCTATTATAGTCCGAGCAATTATAAGACTGGTAGTAATCGGCAAATATTGAAATATGGATGGGTACATTTATTTTGATTTTCATATATTACCATAAATGTGACTTTGGAGCAGAGGAAGGTTCCACCTGTTCTAAATAAACAATTTATTTTATAAGTTCAGAATTATTTTGGGTAGTATCTAGATAATAAAGTTTAATTTTGTATATAATCATGTAGAGTTAGACTAAAATATTCTTTAACGATTCCAATTATTACAGATAGTTTACACATAAATATAAAAATTAAAATATGGAAAGGAAGGCCATATATTATATTATTACGCAGTTTAATTATCTAATTGTCAAATAATCAATAAGACATAGCTCAAAATACTACTTAAAATTATAGTTTCATTAGAATTTAGTTGACAGTCCCTCCTAAGGTTCTCTTGGCATATTAGTGCCCACTATATGTATAGTATATAACATACTTCAATAAATTGATATACTCTTTTTAGGTTTTAGATGTGTGTGTGTGTGTGTGTGTGTGTGTGTGTGTGTGTGTGTGTGTGTATGTGTGTGTGTGAAGACATATTTTATAATAGACAAAATGCTTTGATCTCTAAAATGGGTCTAGTTGCTTTGGAGGGTCAAAAGTAAAATATTATTCGTACTTTTTTTAATAATCATGAAAACCTTTAAAAAAATATACGGAAAATTGTAGTATATAATATTAACATAAACCTACTTTTTGACAAAATCAATTTTGTTTTATTGTTGTACATAGTTCTAAAATGAATATTCTTATTTGCCTAAAATGTTTATTAAATGTTTATATTATCATTTTTCAGACAAGTGTATCTCGTCATTGATATGGTAGGCTGCACTGTATTGAATAACTATGTTGATTTTGAATTCCATCATTGTTTACGATGAAAAACGATCCGAAAAAGTCCTTTTTTTTGGCAACCGAGGTTATTAGATATTGATATTAGATAATTATTTTAATACAAATATTAGAATTTTAACAAATGTTCGTATTTATTTTTTTGTTTTTCCCGGTTATTTTATAAAGTATAGGTACTGAGAATTTTCAATTTTGACCTCCCAAAAGTACCAACTCAATCCAATTTTCTAACAGAAACTTCTGACGAAATTGATGGTCAAAGCATTTTCTCTACTAAAATATGTCTTTTACTCTTTTAAGATACAAAACAAAAAACCATTATCGAAAATCAATAAATTCATTGCTATATACTCAGAATCTAGTAACAAGTTTAATTAATTTTTTGTAGATAATTCAAAGGATATTATTCGTTGGGACTTGACATTTTTCGTTACTACGTATATCATTATTACTTATAGTACACACAATTTAATTTTTTTAATTGTTAATTTTAAGTTATTAATACCATGGATCACGGACCTAACCACACCGTTCTACAATCCGTTAGTATGGCATATAAATTAATTACACTAATACATGATATACCTAATAGGTATTATAAATATATTATAATTTTTTTAGTAAAAATGAGTTACAACCTACCGTATTACTAATACTTGAGGGAACAATAACTTAAAGTAATATAAATTAATTATGAAATATCATTTTAACAGCATCTATTTCAAATAATATATTAATGATTTATCATCGAATTAGAATATTTTAACAAATCCATAACAGTGATCAAACGTGATCTACTCGAGTACTAGGTAAGTACCGCCCGATACTTCCCATTTCTTATTGCTGCTTAGTTAAATTGATTTTTTTATTAAGTATAGTTTGACTTTTTGATGGCGATACTTACAAGTTATTAAAAACGATAGTTCAAATAATATTAAATATTATCATAAATTGATAACCCATTTATATATAAAAAATAAAACTGAAGTCATATTTATTGCTTGTAGTAAGTAATAAATAATATTAATACATATTTGTTGTAAATTAATATTGTTAAAAATAACGGGTATAGGACATATTATATGTATTTAAAATTTAGTGAAGTGGTGTGGACGTCAGTAGGTAGCAGCCAGTAGGTACCCCACAAAATGGTTGTTTACTATTATACCAATCATCTAAACTTAAATAAGTACTTATAAGCTTATAAGTTACAAGTTATAACTAATTAATAATCGTTCAAAAATCGAAATTACAATTCTCGTAAAAATAGTATTCAGCTCCTGAATATAGGTAACATAAAAAATTAGTGTCACTCGAAAAAGTAAAAATTGAAAAGTTGTAATAAAAAAATTAGTTTTGTAATGACTTAAAGTTACTTATGTAAGTACCAACTTAAGAAATATATTAAAAAAATTGTTCATTTATTTGAGGCAATAAGTGTTTATTGTGAACAGAATAACCCTGTACGTATGTATTTTCTATTTTAATTTAAAATGTATTATAGTTAGCTATAATGTAAGCTAAGACATGATAAGACAATGTTTTTAAAAGTTCTATTGAATATTTAATACATACCAACTAACAAGTGTTCGGCATAAAAGGTCACCTATGTAGTTATGTACATATTATAGTACCTACTCATGTTTTGTCATTTTGATAAGATACGTGATATTAATATTACCTATTTATTATTAATACTTTAGACATTTTCAGATTTTTGGTAAGTTCGGGTAAGTATTTCAGGTCGAACAACATTCCCTGTATTATAACAACAAGTATACATAATTTTAAAACTTAAAACACTTTTTGTGATATCGACAGATTTTCTAATAATTTAAATTTACGTTGAATACTATAGTGTTGCAGTATATTATACATTTTTGGCTCTTATTACATTGTGTTGTTGACACCTGCAGTATACCAGAAATGTAATTTTATCTCTAAAAAACAACCGATTACTGGTGGTGGGTAGGCTAGGTACTGTTTGTGTAGTGGCTTGTTATCTAAAAAAAACAATCCGATCTGTGCTTTATTTGTTTAGTGAGCAATTGGGAGACGCTAAATATTAAAACAATCTACACACATTCAAACACCAACCGCATTTAACGTTTCGATCCAAAACTCGTCTAGCTTAGCTAAAGCAATTTTGTAGGTATAAAATATATCTCCTTAGTCCTTACCATCTCTCCAGTCCATGATTTTATAGCTAAAGCGTATTATAAACGATTCAAATTAAATAGGTATCCAAAATAAAATAGATCCACTAAAGACTTGCATCTATATACCTAATTAATATACTTCGATTATAGCAAAAAAAAAATACTAAAAAGGCTATGGTGTTGTAACCCGCTTACAAGTATATTAGTGCATGAGTACGTCATTGTTATACATTATATAATAATATAATAATAGATGTGTAAATATTAAATAGTTATTCCATATTATAATATGGCAAAGTTCCTCCAATGGGAGTTTTTTTTCATTTGCTATTATTTTTAATGAGATCACTCGAATTTATTATGTCTTGGATTCGTAAATTATATTATATTAATTTTTTTATTTATTGATCATTTTGTAGCTTTGTCGACATGGATTATATATATTATGTTCAATTTGTTGTTGTACTAAATAATATTTGGTACAATTTAGGCTTACATTTAGTATAGGTAAATAATAAAATGCTATTATTAGTTATCAAATGTATACTATGTAAGTAAGTCCTATGTTAGGTGTTCATATATAAAGAGGCACATGTCAAAGACTAAAGAGTATTATAAATAACGACAATAACTATTTAAATAAATATATATTTATAAGTATATACATAATTATATTATGTAATGTGTATAGTAAACAGTAAACAATGTAATAAAATTGTGTCCCGAATTATTTATAACATGATTGCTCTTGATTGAACGTTAGAGGTCAATGAATCATTTATGGCATCATAACAACAACTTATACCAGCCATATATTAAGCCCCAAAACAACTTATTACTAAAATTCTTTAATTTTAGATTTTGAGTGGAACGATGAATGTATTGATTTTACAATTATGTGTTTTTTTTTTTTAATTTTTTAATTTTTTAATTTTTTTTTGTGTCTGTCATCACCTTTTAGGACAGTAAAAGTGCTTGGATTTTCTTCAACAGTACCTTTTCTGATAGGAAAGTGAATCTAGTTGGTACTTTGGGGGGTAAAAAGTAAATTTTCCCA
>NC_042496.1:20308647-20317890 GCF_005508785.2 Acyrthosiphon pisum
ATATATTATGGTTGCTATTGGTTAATCGGCATGTTCGTTGATTTGTGTTATTATTTTTTTGTCAGTATATATTATATATATACATAATAAATTATATATATTAACAAAAAAATATATTTATATAAATGAATGTTTGTGTGTAGATTAGATTTCTGGGAAGAAGACAGATAATATATGAAAAAAATTTTGTTTGCGTGTAAAAAGCTTGACAATTTAATACCTACAATGTTTTTCGTAAGATATTCATACAGAATTTGAAAAATATCGAAAATACTTAGCCACGATTTTTTTTTATAAGCATTTAAAGTTAACATTTTTACGAAATAAGAATCGTTGCATAATGAATAATATAATATAGGTTGCATAATATAGGTACTGTCTCTGCTTAGAATCGTTTTTCGTATGTAATGATCTATCATTGAATTCAAATTTAACACACCCATCATTGTGACCTAACTATTCAATGACGATGGAGTACACTCAACGTCGACACCTACTTACTATATATGATAGAACAATGTCCTCGATTTTAGATTCTGAGTGGAACGATGAATGTATTGATTTTACAATGATGTGTGTTTTTTTATTTTTTTTTTTATTTTTTTTTTTATTTTTTTTTTTATTTTTTTTTTTATTTTTTTTGTGTCTGTGTACACGATAAGTAGTCGAATAATGCTACGATTTTCAACTTCAGTATCTTGTTTCGATCAGAAAGTGAATATCGTTGGTGCATTGGGGGGTCAAATTTAAAATTTCCCAATAGTTTTCAAAAGCGCATGAAAAACAAAAGAAAAATTAAGGAAAAACGGGAATTTTTACGCAAAATCTGTTTTCCGAGAAAATTGATTTTGGTTTTTGGTGTAACTTTAAAATGAATGACTGTAGGTACGTACATAAAATTTTCACTGGTTGTTTATATTTCCATTTTCTATACATGATAAAATTTTCAAAATATTTTGATTTGTTTTGAGCTGTTTACGGACAATTTCAGTTTCCAATTTAATTAGTTTTTTTTCTATGAATGTCAATAAAACTTTATTTGTTGAGTAAAAATACTTGAAAATTTAATACAAGGCTCCTACTAGATTGTTACAATAACATTTGAAAAATATTAAAAATCCTTAGTCACAGTTTTTTTTTATTAGCATTTAAAGTTCAAAAATTGACAAAATATGTAAAAATCACGAAAATTAGCAAATTATTTTGAGTTAATAATTCGTAAAAATTTTTCTTTTTAGAACTAAGATTTTAAAATGTAATACAAGAGTCTTTATAGGTTAATCTACCTTTATCAAAAAAAAAATGTCTATAAGAAACTCAAATTAAATTTTTATGAGCGTTTGAAATTCATATTTTTACAACATTTGATATTCACTCGATTTCTTACGTAACGATTTTCTTATTTTCTTATAATTAAAAAACGAATGACTGTAGATACTTGAAAATTTCACTGAATGTTGTTTATATTAGAATTTTCTATACACGATAAAAATTTGAAAATAACTTGACTCTTTTTATTATATCATTGAATTCAAATTTAATACTATCCATTATACAGTGACCTACTTGTAACCTACTGTACAGCAGAGCGACAATCCACTTACCCACCTTTTTTTGTTTAAAGAGTATGGCATATTTAATATATTATGATTTTAAAGCGTTGAGGAATCTACACATTTTAATCTTAGGTATTTTATTTCGAGAACATTTATTATTCATTTATTGCATTGATATGTAATTTGGTAGAGAAAATTGGTCAATGGAAGAGAAATTAGAAGTACCTATTTTATATTTAGGTCAAGGCCGTAGCTGGAACAAATTTTTTGGAGTGGGCGGGGGGGGGGATTAAATCAAATAATATTTTCATAGTAGGTAATTAAAAAAAAACAACGAACACTTATTTTAAACAAAAAAAAAAACTGACATATTATAATATAATATATTATACATTAATACATCATAATTATTTTAGAATATTTTAACAATATTTGTACTGGTGTACTTATTTAATGTGTACGATAAAATTATTATTACTGCTATTACTATGTTTACTGACAACACCATGGAATTTTTTGAGATTAAATTCCAAATGACAATACGGGTGAATAGGCGATCATTTTTTGTTCGATAATACCTTATAGATGTTTCGTATCCGTCAACAAAACGTCTTTAATAGTGTGTGACTTATCTATGTATAAAATAATAATATTATATTATATTATAGAAAACACCATCAGAATTTTTATTAGATCGATTAAAATAAAATGCTTAACAATATAATCAATAATCAAACATAATAGGTATAGTTATCATATTATTAGGTACCCACATGGTAAATTATTATAATGAAGTTACATAAATTAAATTAATTAACTAAAAAATATTTCGAGGGGGGTTTGTACCCCCAAAATCCCCCTCATATATGGCCTTGATTTAGGTACATAATAATAAGTATACTTAATTTTCGAATATTTAAATATATTATGTTATTCAACAAGACGTGTTCTGTGGCAATGCAAAGTTCTTTGGTTAATCCGGAAAAAAATATAATAATATAATATTGTACCTATTCATTTTGAATTATACTTATTACTCAAATTATAGTTCAGTACCTATTAATATTTATGTAAATGTTACAATATGTCTCTGCTTGTGTGTATGACGTGTGTTATGTTTTGTTTTCATGGTATTTAAAATTTAGATCAAGTGCTTATTGTATGGCTATACATACAGTATACACATTTGACAATGATTTCAGCCCGTATGTTATTGATAAAAAACAATTTAAGCCAATTTAAATGATTATTAATTTGTCAGAAAGCAATAAATTGAAATATGTAAATACTTTATAGGTTATTCTGTTAATTAAACAAATATATTAATGTTAACAATATACATGTTATTCTGACAGGATAATTGCCTATTTTATAACGATTGTGAAATGAGTCGTAATGAGTTTTATATACTTAAAAAGCTAATTTTTATTTTGTATACAAATAATATCAACATAACTAATTGATCATAAGTCGATGGGCTATAATCTTTGATAAAATATAAATATTTACTTGAAAATATGGTCTTAAAGTAATATTCTACAAACTCGTTAAATTAAAAATTTGAGTGTGTATATTAACTAATGCTTGAATTATTATTTCAGTAACATTAATTTTTATCTAATTAAGTGAAAATGTGCATGTAATAAACTAATTAATTTAAGCATTAAGTACTATTAAGTAAGAAAAAAGAGTTATAAAAAAGATTATACACTTCAATTCACTCTTCTTTTAGTTAATAATCACGACTTTTAAAATGTTACTAGTTATGATAGAACATATAATTTAGACTTAAATAATTTAATTTTATAAATTATAATGTTATATATATACTTAATGATTTGACGATGATTACAACAATGGGTAAAATTGAGGATATATAATATTACATTAATATACACATTTTTTTAAATATCTAGTATCGATCTCATCGTTTTTTTATATTATAAAAATACGATCGTCAAATGAAATTGTTTTTAGCAAGCACCATATTTATTTTCCCGTGAGTATCACAAATAATAATAATAGTAAAAAAAAACTGGAATAGTGAAAAAATAAGAAACTATTTAAATTTATGGTACCAAACCTTGAATACTGAACTCCATTTTCTTTTTCTTATAGAATGTATTTTTCTGACATTTTCTAAAATAATTTTGGAAAATATAAATTAATGATATTCAAATGTTTTGAAAGACCAAAAAAATCTATAGATTCATATTTATTTACTTAAATGTAGCCATGATACATTTTTACATCAATATAATAAATTATGGTAAAATACATGTAAATTATAACACATACAAGGTTTTTTCCTTTATCTTCATTATATCAAACTATATATTAAATATTTAAATGCACAGTATTAAACATTAGCTAAAATTCTATAAATTTGGTATTATGCATATTTTTAATATTTTCCAGTTTTTAGTTTTTAGTTTTAGTACTTATCGAACAACTTTCCAACTAAATAAAACAGTAACTATTAGAATTATTTTTCTGAAAATATGTACCTATGCATAATAAAAAAAACAATAATTAATTTAGCTAAAATCATTTCAAGTTTTATAAGTCTGATGTGATGTTAGAACGTATTTCTCCTCTGTTCTTCGAAGTATGGAGGCCATTTTTAAAACTGTTTTAAATTAAAACCTTGTATATGTTTAAATCCTGTTGTACTATTTAATTTTCATTAGGTTGAGTAAGACCCACCATAGTGGCTAATTAATTGGTATCTAAGTTTAATTCGTAATTGTTAAATATTTTTTTTTGAGAATTTATTGAGTGATATTTACGACTCTATTAATTAAAATGACCAATCTTATTTTTAAAAACTATTGTCTCTAGTTTATGTGCACTTTGAAAATTTCAAAAAATAAAAGTCGAAAGAGTATTATTAAATATTAATCTATAAAGTCTATTAGGTATTGTTTATATTTTATTTAATGTAATATAATGCAGTAATGCAGTGTACAGTTTCTCAAAATTGATATACTAAAGTTTATATAAATGAAAAATAATATAAGATGAGAATGATATAAATTTTATATTTTGGATTAAAATATGAATTCATTTTTTTTCACATTTGTAAATAAAACAAATGCATATATTATGTTTCATCCATAAGAAAAAACAATGCTTTCAATTGAATGAATATTTACAAACATTGAAATATGTTTTTGATATATTGTGTTATAACATTATCCATACAGATAAGCGAAATACGACGATAACAAATGTTGATGTGGTCTATTCTTACTAAAGTCTGCTTTATAGTCTTACCGTATACAATTTACAATACTAAATTAGTATACAATTTTAAGTATTAAATTGTGTCTCTACAATATATACGATATACTAGATTAAATGTAAATATAATGGTCTCACCTCTGGCCTCATTTTATAATTATAATTTATATAACATATAACATTATGTACCTAGAAGTTTTCTTATTCATTTTTTATTTTATTGTCTAGATTAAAAATATAAATCAATCTATTGATTATGCATGGGAAAAATATCCATATATTTCTATTTTTTCTGAGAGGTTTTACTTTTGTCGATTATAGGTAGTGGCCCATAAGTCAGTATCATAAATTACAATTTATTTCTTGTCCTTTTAGAACATATTTGTGGTCATTGTTTTATTAATGATTTTAGTGCACTTAAATAACATGGAATGTTTCCATAAAGTCTATTATATAAATACGCAATACATAAAATAATAATGTTATCTCCATTGGCTTAGGTTTATTCTCCAAAAAATAAAATATTTATAATGAAATAATACCGCAATATTATAATGCATGATACTGCAATTGATTTCTTTAAGATTCGAGATTTATATAGAATACTTGTATAATATGCTAATAAATAAGAGAACATATTTTCTGGTATTGGTATAGAATAAATTTTGATACATATTGAAAATGTAGTACCTAAATCTACACACTGTAACCGAAATTAATAAGGACATATAATATATCTTATTCTATAATATTTTATAAATATTTAATATAAAATATTTATAACCAACATTCACGCTTAAAATAGTAGGAATAACAATAAAAAAATCGAGAAACTCGTTTTTCTGTATACGAGTGATTCGGTAGGAGTGATCACTATATAACGGACGTGTTAAATTAGAATTCAATAATAAATCTGTATACGAATAAATGTCGAAAAGCCGGAGACAGTTCGCCAGCGTCAATTTCTAATGATATTTTATTATACAGTTTAATATTTTTATTGCTATTATAATAATTTATTTTTCTATTAGTAATACGATAGGTTAAACTTATTTTTGCCAAAAACTGTTATTGAAAACCTACCGTAGACCGGTTTGAGTAGGTTTATGTAAAAATGAATCTAAAGTTTTTGAAAATTCCATTGTGTCAAAGAAATAATAATATACGTAGAGGCAAAAAGATTCAAGTCCCTATGAGTAATATTTTTGGAGGTACAAAAAAAAACCAATTAAATAAATAACATTTATTGAAATATAAACTTAAAATGCATATAAAAAATTATGCAATTTTATTTTTGTGATTTTTAAGTGTCCATAAGACAAACTTATAACAAATCTTGTATTACATTTTCTAACCTTAGATATTAAACATTTTAAGTTATTTTTATTTTACCTACTAAATAATTTGCAAATTTTCATGATTTTGAGAATTTTGTATACAGAACTTTACACGCTTATATAATATAAGAGATATAGGTATGGTTTTAAGAATGAACATAATATTAATTACTTAAACATTATTCAGTTTAAATGATAGGTACCTTTTTTTTGACTTTAATCTAAATTGAATAGTTAATTATACTCATATACATATAAAGGTTAATCTTTTTGAACTTGATATCTATAAATCATGATTATATTGTATACCCAAACAATACTTAATAACGGTCGTTTTTAAATGGATTGCATGACTATAACTTTACTTTTGTCGAATCTTGATTTTCAAATTAGAAATAAATAATTATTATTTATTATAGTAAGTTGTTGTCGACTGATAATCATAATATAGAATACATTATACAATTGATGACATCAATATCTGACGTTTTTCATTCGTTGATCTTGATTGAATAATTATGTTAAAAAGCTTTTCTATTTTGTCACCTTTTATATAAAATAAAGAATGATATTCCTAAAAACGTTATAACATTATAACCATATGCCCCCAGTACCACTCATTTGTGCTCAAAAACACAATTCAATTGCTATTTCTTACTTATATAATACATTTTCAATTTTTAATAAAATAAAATATTTCAAAGTTTTTCTTTTTTAATAGATAATATTATAATATATGTGACATAATACATCGTTTTTGACGTTTGCAAATAAATACAATCTTAACATACATTTTATAGTACATAATATCATGGGATAAATATTAACGATATATAACGTTTCTGCAGTTCAATCCTGATCTTTACTGTTTACGTTACCTATATCTAAATATAGGGAGACTAAATCGTATAATATATACCTACGTAATGGTATATTCATCATAATAATATCGTGGCTATCATCATTGTTAATAATAACTGTCGTTATGAAATACTTGTGCACGTAATATCACGTACTTATTTAATAACGTATTCAGCTCGTGTTTAAATTTAAAATACTTCCCTTTATATGATAGTAATATTCGTGTTTTACTAGTAATGTCTATATCAACGGATCTAACTTTAATAGTTATATATTATAGGGACACCGTAGACCTCTGTTAGATCTACTGTGATAACATAAATTAAGAACATAATAAATAAACCTACACGTCAAAGTCGTGAAACACATATAGGTTATACCTATATGCATATTATACCTAGGTTATAATACCTAATATAACATATGAATATTATGTTGGAATTGGTCAGAATTTAAAACACCTCACTATTTGTATAGTGTTGCAGTATACCTACTTTAGTACTTAACTTAAAATTATTTTGGTGAAGTTTCATTTTTAATGAATATAGTTAATATTGTTCATCATATTATACGAATAATAAAAAAGGTAAAGGAAAAAAAGTACCTATTTACAATATATTCATTACTCAAATACATATTTAGTATATTCAATATTTAAAATATATAAATTATAGGTAATGAAATGAAAACATGTTTAGATATGTAAAATATACAATATACATGTTTGTATTGTATTTGAAACTACCTATGTTCAACGTAGATAATTTTTTATCAAATCGTATTAATTAGTCAAGTTATATTAATTTAAGATTCCAAGAAGAGCTGTATAATCACTATTACGGCTTAAAAGTGTGTACTAAAAGTTTGATATAGCCTCTCTAAAGTTAAATTAGACACAGATGTTCCTATAGGGGTAATTTTTGAGATTCCTCCATATTTTTTTATAAAAAATTCACGAAAATATATTGAAAAACCGCAACCTTGTGGTAAATCCAGCGAGTGAACTTAGTTCAATTTCTACTGGAAAGGATCCTAGGGATTAAACTTAGGTAATTAAAATATATGAAATTGTTTCTTGTACCTATATCAATTGAGCTGGTGGAAGTAATATGATTTGAAGCACTAAAAAACCAAAAGTATGATACTTATGCACTAAAAATTAGGCACATATGCCCCAAATATTTCTAAATATACAAAATAACTTAAATAAAATAAATTCACAACTATGACTTGAACGGTATTAATTAATAATAGGTATACGTGAAACATGCAGGCATACCAGGTATACGCCTCATATTATGAAAATTAAAGTTGTTATACTAAATATCATACTGTAATTAATATCATACAAAAATATACTGTTTTAAATGAATAATAGGTACTCCAAATCTGTGATTATATAAAAAATTTAAAGTAAAAATATGCAAAACAGTTATTATAATATGCATTATATACATGGTCGTCAAAAATAAAATGTCTTATTTACAATGGTAATGTGTCTTGAATCAAATTTGTATTTCAATTATTTTAGAATTCATAATAAAATTAAATAGGTTAAAATTATTTAATTACATCAATTGTTTATAACTATTGATTTTTTAGTATCAACTAGCCAACCCGTCACAGCTTGTTGTTTATTTTACCATCAGACAATATTATGAATACATTTTTATTCAAATTTTATCGTTAAATGTGATCGGCAAGTAAATATAAAAAAAGGTTTATGGAAATGTATTGAAATATTTCTAGCAGTAGATATTAATGATAAATATATTTTTATTAAAATTAGCACTGATCCCGTGCACTTCGTTTCCCGTTAAATGTACCAACTCTATATGACTCAAATTTTGTTCAATTTGCTTTTTAATATTCGGTGTATGGTGTTCAAAACTTATCTTAACTTTTCCGTTGCTCGGAATAAAAATTCTAATTCGCTGCAATATATTATTGGACCCCGTGCTGTTTGTACGTAAGTGTATGATTTAACTCTAGAGTATCAAAGTTATACCAAGTTTATCGTTTTCACTTAATTACATCTACGGTGGATTAATATAATCTATCAATACAAAATCCTAACCTAACCTAACCGTACTAAAATCCGATGAATAAAAAAAAACAAATTTAACACATTTAAATTAGCCTATCTTGTTCCCAGAGGTCAATCTACACACAAACATCAATTCATATATATATATATTGACAAAAAATAGTAATACAAATCAACAAACATGCCCGATTAACTTATG